>NC_142938.1:31194516-31252016 GCF_046866305.1 Octopus bimaculoides | reverse complement strand
CATATATATATATATATATATATATATATATATATATATATGTATATCGCATAAGATATGATAGCTTAGATATAAATAATGATTATGACATTTACAAATGCAGCCTAAGTCCGAAAACTGAAAACAAATACCAACAGGTGAATTCTGCCAAACATTTGTTGCTTACTGGGCTCTCATGGTTCCAGTTACATCAAATAGTTTCTGGATATTCTGGCGTCTAAATCCGTTGCTATTAAACTTTTACGATGATAATCAACCTGAAAAGCCAGGTCACCAGTTAAATGTGAGAATTGAGAGGAATGATAATTAAAGGGACACCAAACATAATATACCTTGGAGAGATGGAACCATAAAATGGAAAATATAAAGTGGGAATTAACAAGATTGAAATAGCGAGAAAGACATTTGAAAAAATATTAGATATACAGGCGCAGGTGTGGCTGTGTGGTAAGAAGCTTCTTTCCACCCAAATGGTTCCGGGTTCAGTCCTACTTCTTGGAACTGTAGGCAAGCATCTTCTACTATAACCTCTGGCCGACCACCGCTCGACAACCCGTGTTGGCTTGTTTACGTCCCTGTAACTTAACGGTTCAACAAAAATCACCGAGAGAATAAGTACTGGCTAAAAACTGGAGACGATGTAAATTCACAGTTCACGTCCTTATGTCCAAAATGGAAAGAATTATTATTTTTATTCGTGTTTATTCGTATTGAAGTGACAGAATCATTTGCATGCCGGACAAAATGCATAGCGGAATTTTGTCCGTCTTTACGTTTTGAGTTCGACTTTGCCTTTCATCCTTTCAGTGGTCGTAGAAATAAGTACCAGTTGAGCACTGGGGTCGATGTAATCCCTTCAAAATTACTAGACTGGTGTTAGATCTAAAAAGAATTACAAAAACAAGAACAACAGCAATAGCTACTACTACTACTACTACTACTACTACTACTACTACTACTACTACTACCACCACTACTACTGGTGCTGCTGCTGCTGCTGCTACTACTACTACTACTACTACTACTACTACTACTACTACTACTACTACCACCACCACCACCACCACCTTAGTTAAATAAGCCCATCGTATTGTACAAACACTTCTTTCTGTCTATAAAACTATTGTTGTAGAGAAAAATTTTGATGTATAAATTAAACTATTACCATTTTTCCCATCACCTTCCCCCTTCCCTACCTGTCTTTTAATTCCACATAAATACAACCTCTTCACCTAATTATAGTACTTTCCACATACTTTATCCACCAAAGTTTTACACTGCCATCTATAGTGTTACCACAGCAACTGAGGAATGAACCTTAATCTTGTCGCTAGACCTGCCATAAACAGAAGCTAAATCTCGCTCAAATCACATCTTGCATCCACGACAAAGTTAGGACGCATTAAATTATAAACTTCCTAACATACAAAAGGGTGACATAGTCATGCCTGGAACACCTTTAGCAAAAGGACTATTAAATTATGGCTGACCTGAAGATAAACAACAACAACAGCTCTCATTTATTTCATTACTGACATACGATCTCATTGCCATTTGGTAATTACGTAAACTCTCCTTGGCGACACCGAAACTACGTCACCGCGAGACTACGTGAACGTCACCACATGATTAAGTTACGCAGCACATGTTAATGCTGTAGTTAGTAGTACATTATAATGTCCACTCAGGTATGGTGCTGCTAGAACTACACTTCTACGATGTTGTAGCCTCTCAAAAAACACTTGAATGTAGAGATTCTCTGTACAGAAATGCAAGAGAGAACATTATCTATCTATCTATCTATCTATCTATCTATCTATCTATCTATCTATCTATCTATCTATCTATCTATCTGTCTGTCTGTCTGTCTGTCTGTCTGTCTGTCTGTCTGTCTATCTATCTATATATCTAATCAGCTAACTATCTATTAATCTACACACACACACACACACAAATACACACGAAAGATGCGAGAGGTATTTGAGGACATATTTGGTAATTAAATATATATATATATATATATATATATATATATATATATATATATATATATATATATATATCAACAATAAATTTATACACATGTTCCCGATCAAATTTCTTATGAAATAATTTTATGAATCTTCAGCTTCAATGCTAGCTCGACGACCATATGCCTGCGCTAGATGGTCCAAATTCATTTCAGACATCACCTGGACAATGGTGGCTTCAGTGAAGCTATGGTATTGTGATAAAAGGGATCAGTCTCCCTTTCAACAACGCTCAAAACCTAGCAGTCCATGGGATGCCTGGAATCCATTCTTGAATCACGTTGGCTTTGTAAGAAGGTACGAAGTCTTGTTGAAACACATATGTCCTTCCATTGCGTACTTCAATCATCTAGGGCTTAACAACTGTCTCCAGCGTCTCAACGTATCTAGCAGCATTAATTCTAAGACCTTTATAGGAAAAAATTGAGATAGCATGATATGATCTTCGTTACATACCTCTCCTAAGTCCATCCCTCTAGGAACATAAGAACGTCTGCATTTAACCATCTGTTATTTTTCCTGCTACACTTTTGATCTTCGTCGAAGTTTTTTTCAGCAGAGAAGAATAAAAATATGCTATTTCATGAGGATTTTTATAATGTTAGGTAACCGCTTGACACGAATTGGCCTCTCTCCTCAATATATACGACTTGTATTGTATGTCCTCGTGCACCACAGTTCCGATAGTCCACTCGGACACCTGAATTTATTTGGCGATGACCAAATTTTTCTCATCGATATTTTCTGGGATCCTCAACGAAAATAGATGTATTACCGTGAAATTAGAGTAACCAAACGTTTACAATATTCTACTTTTTCATTTGTAATTGGATATTACTTTAACATCAGACTAACGAGGATGCTGTAAGAACGCGGCCACTTGAGAAACCACAATTACAATACATTAATGGAACCGTGAATATACGTGGAACATCGCCATTTTGAATTGCAATAAGCGGACATATAGAGTATACGATGGGAAAAACTTCTCAGTTTCATTATTCTTGATGGCAAGCTAGCAGAATCATTAACACGCCGAACAAAATGCTTAGCGACATTTCATCCGTCTTTATGTTCTGAGTTCAAATTCTGCCGAAGTCAGCTTTGCTTTCATTCTTCCAGGTTCGATAAAAGTAAGTATCTGTTAAGTACTGGGATCGATGTAATGGACTTAGCCCTCCCCTGAAATTGCTGGCCTTGTACCAAAATTTGAAATCATTATTGCTTCAACAGCCAATATCCGATAAAGCAATAACTATTTGAAAGCACCATCACCACCTGTCTAACTTCATCAGTACTACAGCAGTGACCTTGTAAAATATGAGAGGCTATATACGCATATATGAGTTAAACCAACCTCGGCCATAATAATATAGATAAACGTGCAAATTCATCCACGCTTACCTACATTTGCATGCTCTCTCTCCCTCTCTCTCTCTCCCTCTCTCTCTCTCTCTCTCTCTCCTTCCCTCTCTCTCCTTCCCTCTCACTCCTTCCCTCTCTCTCCTCCCCCCTCTTCTCGTCCCTCCATCCCTCCCCTTTTCTCTTTTCCTCCTCTCTCTCACTCATACATATATGTACGTAGACAATTACTTAGTTGATGTATAAATTCCGATGCATGATCTTTGTTTCTGGATATGCAAACAGCTCTTTATTGGTTAGAAATTTTAAAAGATAATATTCGTGCGTACATACTGAACAGGCACACACATGACACAAGAATGCACATTTAGAAATATATATATATATATGTCCACACACACACACACGCGCGCACGCACGCACATATATATATGTACAAACACACTTATGTATACACGCACACATATATATACATATTAACCCATCAACCATTTATGTACATACATACATACATATATATATATGTATATATATATATATATATATATATATATATATATATATATATATATATATATATGTATCTCTCTCTCTCTCTCTCTCTCTCTATATATATATATATATATATATATATATATATATATATATATATATACATATATACATTATACATACATGAATATTCTAAGAGAAAGAGAAGGCGGTAGAGAGAGTAACGCATACACATGCACAAGTGTAATGCTATCCTTAGCTGATTCGATGTTTGGTTATTAATCTAATAGACTTTTATTCCAAGATGAAATTATCAAATACTATTTCAGATGTATTGTACAGTATCTTCCACATTATAACCCCCCCACCACACACACACACACGCTCCTGCACTACCAGTTAAGATAGATAGGCGTGGCCGATGGAGATATGAAACGTGAAATATGATGCCCATTCATCAACCATATTTTCACCTCCCATCAATTTCTGCTCTGCTATCAAAACTTGCCATTCTACCATATAATGGAGCCTTTATATGTTTGACATTTGAAAATACTTTTGGTTTCCTTCCGAGACATTTTACTTACAGTTCCATACAACAAAAAGTAAAGAAGAGAAAAAAATAACATTTTTAATTTTGTTCGCTTTTTGTTGTTGTTGCTTCTTTGTTTTTGCTTGCTTGATTTTCTGTTAAAAAATATATCTTTATTTTATCTTTCTGCTATCAAGTAAAAACGTTTCTGCCTTTCATTTTCTGCCATCGATAGGAAATTGACTGAAGTCACCCCACATCTTTTGCTTGATTTGCTTTCTCTTCTTCTCTTCCACTACACCACTCCTTATATTTTTCGTTTAACTTCTCGCAATTTGCCATTAAGGGGAGTTTTGAATGGACACGTCTCTCACTACTCTCTCTCTCTCTCTGTCTTCCTTTCATTTCCTTGCTAGCATTAAAATTTCATTAATCTTTTATTCATTGATGGTAGTGGTGATGATGATAATAGTTGTAGTAGTAGTCGAGACAGTGGTGATGGGGATAATTGATGTAGTGGCGGCATTTGTGGGGATATCTCTTCATAATTATAATAATCCTTTCTGCTGTTCGCACATAGCCTGAAATTTTGGGCAAGGGGGCTAGTCGATTACACAGACTCTAGTTTTCAACTAGTACTTATTTTATCGACCCAAGAAGGACGAAAGGTAAAGTCGACTTTGGTGGAATTTGAACTCAGAGCGTTGTGACGGTTGAAATAGCGCTAAGCATTTCGTCCAGCGTGCTAACGAATCTGCCAGCTCACCACCTTAATAATAATAATAATAATAATAATAATAATAATAATAATAATAATAATAATAATAATAATAATAATAATAATAATAATAATAAGGCGCAGGAGTGACTGTGTGGTAAGTAGTTTGCTTACAAACCACATCGTTCCGGGTTCAGTCCCACTGCGTGACATCTCCGGCAGGTGTCTTCTACTATATCCACGGGCCAACCAAGGCCTCGTGAGTGGATTTAGTAGACGGAAACTGAAAGAAGACCGTCGTATATATATATTTATATATATATATATATATGTGTGTGTGTGTGTGTGTGTGTGTGTGTGTGTGTGTGTGTGTGTGTGTGTGTTTGTATGTGTGTTTGTCCCCTCTCCAGCATCGCTTGACAATCCATGCTGGTGTGTTTACGTCCCCGTAACTTGGCGGTTCGACAAAATTGACTAATAGAATAAGTACTAGGCTTACAAAGCATAAGTCCTGGGGTTGATTTGCTCGACTAAAGGCGGTGCTCCAGCATGGCTGCAGTCAAATGACTGAAACAAATAAAATAATAATAATAATAATAATAATAATAATAATAATAATAATAATAATAATAATAATAATAATAATACGTTTATCGATATAAACGTATCTGTCAAAACCTACCGAAAACTGAGCAAATATAAAGATCTTGAAATAGAAATTAGCAAAATGTGGAATCTGAAGACGAAAACAATACCTATTGTCATAGGTGCCCTGGGAATGACAGCGAAACGGGCTGATTACTACCTAGCTCAGATACCAGGAGACCCCAAAATGGCTGAAATTCAAAAGATAGTGCTCATGGGAACTGCCCATATCCTACGTAAAATACTGTCTATGTGATCTCAAATTTTAAAACAAACACATAATTTTCTTATGGTTTCTTAACCATTCGCTAGAACAAAACTGTACAAATCCAAATATATGGTACCCTAGGCATAACACCTACATGAACTTCTAACTTGTTGTCTCTTGAGGTCTCTGGGTGAGACTTGGATCCAACTTGTACAAATGCAAAACAAAAGTCAAACATAAAATAATAATAATAATAATAATAATAAATGCCCTGATGCAGTGCTAGACAGTGGCTTTCATGGCTTCACATCTTAACTGATTGGAAGTGTTATCATGTACATTGTTTTGTATAAAAGATGGGCTACAGCGAATATTCTGCTCAATACCACAGATTTGCTTGTCAGTTGTTTGACCTTAACCAGTTGAGCATGTCCCTTAGTGGCTGATGATATGTGCATCTCTGATCACGAGCAGAAGTATTGGGTGAGGACATCATAGCCATGTGTTGAGAGGAATTCTTTGGGGTTTGAAGAATTCACCTTTGGAAACATGGGTGGTTCGTTCAATATCCTTAAACAACCCTTATTCAGGGACCTTTTGGGCGAGATGGGCTACTGGACCTGACGAAAATTCTAACTGGGCCCCACTTGCAAGGCCATGCTCTGTTAACCTTGATATGAGATCACCATGTCGCGCACATATGTTTGTGAGGCATGTGCCTGGTGCACCCTTATCAGAAGGGTAGTCATGATTGGTATAATGAGCTTCGTATATTATACCGTAATATCACTTTGATGGCATGCACTGCTCTCTCACTCAATAATAATAATAATAATAATAATAATAAGAAGAAGAAGAAGAATAACAACAACAACAGCAACAACAACAACAGCAACAACAACAACAACAACAACAACAACAACAATAATAATAATAATAATAATAATAATAATAATAATAATAATAATAATAATAATAATAATAATAATAATAACAACAACCGATAGGTTATGCTTGTCCAGAAGAAAGAGTAGGAGAGGTTTGATCAGCTGTCAAGACTGTATTGGAGCAATGGAAAACAGCCTGGGGTGGTATATAAGAAATGCTGTGGAGCCACTGTTGAAACACACGAAGACGGTCGGCTTCATGAAAACTGAAAATTGTGTAACTAAAGAAAAATTTAAACAAGAAATGAACAAAACAAAAAGAGAAAAATATGGAAGGAAAAGAAAATGTATATTCAGTTTGCAAGAGATTTGAACGCCCAGACAAATACAGAAGACTAGTAGTTATGAATGAGGATGAATGACCTGAAGATAGAGACAGAAGTACTCATGTGCAGCTCAGGAACAAGCTTTAAGAACCAACTATATGAACTGCAGAATAGACAACACTACCGATAGTGACCAATGCAGAATGTGTGGTGAGAGGGTTGAAACGGTATGACACATCGTTAACGAATGATTGAAATTGGCACAACCCGAATACAAATGACACCATGACAATGTGGGAAGAATAATCCATTGAGAGCTCTGTGGAAATCACGGCCTATAATGAGCGAAGACGTGGTATGAGAAAACTCCAGAAGGATTTACCGAAAATGGAGATTGCAAAATCCTATGGGATGCGATGATCCAGTGCAATCACCCGATCAGACATGGGAAAGCGGACATTGTGAATAAAAAAGAAAGAACATGTATGATAATCGACATAGCGTGCCCAGGTGATAACAGGATCAATGTGAAAGAAGGAAGCATAAGCAATTATGACGATTTGAAGTGGGAAATACGAAGGTTGTGGTCAATGAAGAGAGTAGACGTGATACTTGGAGGTATCAGCACTCAACTACTAGCATGGCTAAAAATGATTGGTGAAAGTATAAAGGTAGAACACCTACAAAAATCAGCATTGCTTGGAACTGCAAGAATTCTTCGTAGGGTTCTTGAAGCATGACCAGTAAATATGTATCACCTTAATCTGCTAGCTGTGAGTTTTCGTATAATGATAATAATAATAATAATAATAATAATAATAATAATAATAATAATAATAATAATAATAATAATAATAATAATAATAATAATAAAAGAATAGTGTCATTGTCCTCTAGTGACATCTTGTGTGTCTTCAACAGGTTCAAAAAATAATTTTGTCAATCTACTTCATTTTGGTTAATATATAAAGGATTGAGGTAACTCCTCCAGAATGGCACTCTTCTTTTAATTTTGACTCTATATTCTCTGGAGGAGTTACCTCAATCCTTTATATATTAACCAAAATGAAGTAGATTGACAAAATTATTTTTTTAAAACTGCTGAATATACACAAGATGTCGAAATATCATTCACTAGATGATAATGGCACCCTTCTTTTAATTTTCTATATCTTCTGGAGGAGTTACTTCAATCCTTTATATATTAATTAATTAATTAATTAATAAATAATGATGATAATAATAATAATAATAATAATAATAATAATAATAATAATAATCCTTTCTACGAAAGGCACAAGGCCTGAAATTTTGGTGGTAGGTGTAAGTCGATTGCATCAACCGCCAGTACTTGACTGGTACTTAATTTATCGACCCCAAAAAGATGAATGGCAAAGTGGACCTCGGCGGAATTTGAACTCAGAACGTAAAGAGCCCGAAGTAATGTCGTTAAGCAGTTTGTCTGACGCGATAACATACACACGCGCGTACACACACACACACACACACAACTATCATTGTTAATGTTTAACATGACAGATTTTATTTAATTGCATTCCTTTGTACATCTAATTTGACTTTTATCATAATGATGAATGTGATGACATTGACGATGATGATGAAGATGGTGGTGGTGGTGGTGGTGGTGGTGGTGGTGATGGGGTTCGTAGTGGTAGTAGCTATGGTCGTAGTGGTGATGACGACGTCGACAACGACGACGATGGTGACGATGACGACGACGATGGTGACGATGATGACGATGATTAACTTTGAAGATGATGTGAACTATCACGATAAAGCTAATGATATAGTATTGATTGTATTTTGTGCCACAGATGAAGGAACCGGATATCAATCGATATTGTAAAATAAACAACACCAACAAGCGTACATCAATAATTATGCCCCAGCCCTGGCTTCTATATAGACAGAAATAATAAGATTTATTAGCAACAAATAAATAGAGCAGCGGAAATACCAAGCACAGTCTCCATTAACCTGTGTTTACAATTGAAGACATGATCTGACTCAATTTCCAGTGCTCACCGCTTATAGAGATTTTGATGGAAGTTATTGATATCAATTGACAGCGCTGATAATGTCACAAATATTTATAACTAGATATTTTTGAAATGGACTCTCATAAATCTATATTGATCTGTGTACAATTTTGGGGTATTAAATTAATGTTTCTTTCATAACTACTTCGGTAATTACAGTGATGACGATCCTTAGCTGATGAGGTCATGATATAACTGAAAGGCTCCACATAGTCTCCCTTAGCGAAATAAAATATTAGTCATTTGCTGGTATTGTTTTCGCTCCTCACCGTATAGTTGTTCCTTTCTAACCTTTTAATAATGTAGGTTTCCTATATCAAGTACGTTTTACTGTTGATTCTGAAGCAGTCTCCTATTTTCCTACTTCAACTAGTGCTCATTCTCCTACATGTATGCAGCGATTCTCTCATCACCACTTAAATGAATTTTATACAGAATATGTTTCGCCAATAAGTTTTTAATAAGAGATTAAAACGTCTGCAATATTATCTCCCATACTTGTATAAATATAGGAAGCATTTAAATCTGTGAAACATTTTGTTTTCGTGCTTTACCGGTTCTGACATTCAGCGTCCTTGAATTGATGATTCTTACATGATTCTTAAATTCAATCAACTTCGGTGAAGATTCTAGCGTTATATTATCGATCCTGGAAGGAAAAAATACAATACCTCACCTGACAGAATTTTGGAGGAAGCAGGTAATTGAATCTAGAACTGCATAGATTCCTAAACCGCACCAACCTTAATGCGAGTCAGAAATATGTGGGGGTGGGAACTGTCGATTTTAATGAGTCCAGTAGTTGAGAGGTACTTTCTTTTAACAATCCCGAGAAGATGAAAGTAAAGTTGACTTTGGCGGGATTTGAACTCTCTTAACATTTCCATACTGATTCATTGTTTATATTCTTTTAGAGTGATATATTGACAGCGCAGGGAGAGCATTGGACTAAGGCTTCTCTTTGTCTTTTTTCTACTTCCGGTGTTGATAAAATATCAGTCCAATAATGGTTTCCATTTTATGGCCCCTACACCACCTTAAATTTGAAGAACTACTATTTGTATAAGAAATCTATATTGATTGCTTTTCAGAGCGATGAATGGTGGACTTCGTAGAGCAAACGACATGTGATACTTCTTTCAGGAATTGACGAATCGTCTATACGCCACCCACTTCTTTTATCTGTGAGATCCCATACAATGATAGGGACACAGCAGACTCAGATGAGAATCAGAGGAAATGCATGGCACTCTTTAAGCAGATTGTTTTACATTACCACTGAAACAAGAAATGAGCTGTATTTTGCCCTTATAAAATAAATGTCAGCAAAATGCGTGGGCTTCATGATTCAACGACATATATATTAGACTACGTGGGTTTGTGTCAATGCCAAAAATAAACATTTCATTGCGTTCAAATATGTCTTTCCTCAAATGGATTCAACATTGAAATCTTAAGATAAGTGGCCGTGAGCAAATATGACATCGACGAGAAAAAATCATCACAAATTTCATTCCGCTAAAGTCGATAAAAATTAAGAATCAACCAACAACCGGTGGTTTATTTAATCAACTCCACACTTACTTTCATTAAATATTCTTTGTTTTTGTGTCTATTTTAGCAATATCACTTATTATCGATCAAAATCAAATCCGAAACAATGGATTCACGGTGATTGTCAAGCAGAAGTTGAATTTTATTATTATTCATCAATCATTCAGTGGACAGTTTTAATTACGTTATTAAAAAGGCCTAGAACTCGAAAACGCTGTTTGGCTCATTAGGGTCCTTCGAGCCTAATATATCAGAAAACTTTTAAGTTTGGTGCCAAGAAGTCTTCTCTTGTGAAAAACATTGATCTTATTGAAGATATAACATGACATTCTGAGGTACAAATGTTTTGAAAATTCCTAGCCCCTATTTCTATTGCTGCTGATGTTACTGTTCTTGTTGCTATTTAATTCGTTGGATGATCATGGTCATGCAGCCTTCACGAAAGCCATCTGCAATAACTCTTAAGTTATATATGCCTTTGCTATTCTTGTTAGTCTCTATTTACTCTCATACATTCCTGACTCTGTCTTTCCTCTATACGCTCTTTTATACCGTCCTTTGTCCCTCACAAGCCTGCCACCCATAATCTACTTCAATCTCTCTTCAACGATGGAGCTGGTAACTACTAATATCACTTAATAAGGAGATTCCTTAATTCTTTCTCTCTGAAGACGGTATAGTTAGCTTTTATATGGCAATGTTAGTTCGGTCAAATATGCAACATATGCTCAGCTAATCTGGAAGTAAGTGTTAGAGACTTTATGCAGAACTTCCTCCAACCTTTTTCTGCAACAGCTTCATTGTAACAATTCTATAATTATGTTTGAATTATAAATTCCATGTTGTAACTTGATACCACATATTTTGTCTGTTCATTCATTCTTTATAATATATATATATATATATATATAATTAAACCTTGGGAGAGGCATTATGCCGGTAATAAACACACGCACTGGTTCAGTCCTTTATTAATTTATATAGTTTTTTGTTAAATTATTTCATTGCACTCTTGCAATCTCTTCAGTAACTTGTCTCTCCACTTCCATTTATTTTGAATGTATGATCTGGCGTTGTTTTGGCGTTGTTTCGAGCACACGAAATGCACATACGAAATATATATATATATATATATATATATATATATATATATATATATATATATATATATATATATACAATTGCCAACCAAGTGTGGCGTCCTATACAGGACAGTGATACTGACGTTCATAGCCCCAGGAAGACATTTCTTCCAGCTGGCTTACGACACACATTCTGTATCCGATTAGTATTTGCGAGGGGAGGTCATTGCTCCCATTTCTAGCCTTACGTGACACACACGGACTCAAGTTTCTGGGTGGTTACCCATCCTCGGTGTGTGTTAATCACCTGCTTGTTTCTTTATTATAGGCATAAAGCCTTAATATAGAAAGGACATTACAAGGACAAACATGGTGCACATAAAATGATTTACGAATGAATTATAAGGTGTGAAAAATTATGATGATGAACTGGTTTTCTACCCCGCAAAGTAGAAAGTTCCATTTTGCTGTTTTTACAATTCAGTCTGTGTCGTGTTTACCTAAAAAAAATATTTAGATCTGCAAAACTTACCACTGGTGGTAATTCATCGTATTGAACTCGACACGGCGCATTGTCCACTCTGCCCCTCAACATCTCTGTCAGTCCAGCTGCCCTTTCGTCATCCAGCAATGTTTTCCCTTGGGCAACATTCCCTATTCACCCTCTGTCGCTAGTACTGGCACCTCTACTTTGCTTCGTTGCTCGTCCTTCAGCTCCTTCCGCCCCTCCCCCTCCCCACCCGTTGAAGGCTCCGGCTCCTGTGCTCGATCCCCCTCTCCTTCATTCCTTCTCATCTCCCCTCTCCGCCTCTCCCTTCCCTCTCGGAGGGGAATCACCACTTCCCCCTATCCACCTCAGTGAACTCTGCCTCCCTCTCTGCTACTATATTCACCTCCCTACGGTACTCCACTACCCCGCTTTTGCTACTGGGGACACCTCGCCTCTATGTGCTCCCCACCACTCCACATTCGAAACACATTGGTGATCCGCCCTCCACCACGACTCCCGATCTAGCCCTGCCGGGAAGGACCATCCCTTCCACAACCTTGTGGAGGTCAGGCAGGCCGATATGTACCACCAGTTCCAGGCCACACCCCCACCAGCCGACTTCCGCTGTTCCTGACACTTTCAGCATCTCTGCTCTCTCCTTCGTATTGCAGATGATGGCCGTCACAAGCTAGTCCTCGTCAATTTCGGGTGGCACCCTCCCCAACCCTACTCTGGCCGCGCGTCCGCCACAGTAAGTAGGTAAGAGTGCCCACCCTGCCGCTCTCAAGGCTAGGGTAGAGCATCTCCCCGCCTCGTTCTCATCATCGAAGCGTACCTCCACCGTGCCAAACCATCCTCCTCTGTTACAGAAAGTCGCTACCTTCTCCACGCTCTCCAAACACTCTTCCACCTCCTCGACACCCGCCGCTTCTACTTTTCCCGCCGCTACATTCACCGTTCGACAAGTAACTATTCCTCCTTCCGACCTCTACGCCACTTCTTTGCGGGGCGCCAGTTCAAGGCATCTTCCTTCCTTCCTCAACAGGTCATCAAACTTCTTGCAGTCCATGTCTTCCACTTCCAGCTCTCGCACCTGTTGCAGCTCGGCTGTCAGGCTTCTGCCTGTTACAGCAGCACAACTGCCTGTCTGGACTCGCGAACTCACACTTTCGCCATTCACCGCTTCACCCATAAATGGGGAAACCAAACAAAGTCTTCAATAATTTCCCAAATACAACACAATACTCAACAATTCAACAATTCAACAGTACATCAACTCAACAACTCCGCAATTCAACAATTCAGAAACTCAAACAGAAGTCGCAACTCACATCTGTGGGAAACACCAGCTAGCGATGAAACCTCACTCGACTCGCAAAATACTATATGTTTTTTCAAGCGACAAACTGTCGCTGATCTCGAAAAAGGAGAAATAAGCTAAATTAAATCAATGAGCGAGATATAAACAGTAGCAATACGGAATCGTAACATATAATTGCCAGCCAAGTGTGGTGCCCTATACAGGACAGTGCTACTGACATTTATAGCCCCAGGAAGACATCTCCTCCAGCTGGCTAACGACACACATTCTTTGTCCGATTAGTATTTGCGAGGGGAGGTCATATATATATATATATATATATATATATATATATATATATATATATAATTTAATAATAAGGGTAGAAATTGATATTAATCAATTATAACCAGTGGTCCAGCATATTAAAAATATTAAAAAAAGAATCCGAAGATTAAAATTATATTACATACACAAATAAGAGGAATCACCGGCAAAAGTGGACTCCTATATGCTAGAAATAGATGCCGAATCATCTAACCACGAAGAATATGTTCTCAGTAAAATTTCAGCGAGACGACAGACTGTAAAAGGGAAAGACAAATGAAAAAATACTAAATAAAAAAAAAAACAATTAACCTACGTACCAATGGTTTCACCTGTTAATACTTACATAAGTAAATATCTGTAGGATCATCAGCGTAGTCTGTCGATTTATAAAATATAATTTCCAGAACTAGACACAGAACGTTCACCCGAAAGGGAGCACGTGTAGAGTTCTACAATTTTACATTCAGTGTATCCTTTCAAATCTCCTCAATCTAGCGCGCTGAGTCCGAAAATAACTCTGCAGTTAATAAATTTCTGCAGCTAATTTACCGGTTTGAGAATATCATGATTTAAAATTTAATAATAAGGGTAGAAATTGATATTAATCAATTAAAACCAGTGGTCCAGCATATTAAAAATATTAAAAAACAAATCCGAAGATTAAAATTATATTACATACAAAAATGAGAGGAAAGACCAGCAAAAGTGGACTCCTATATGCTAGAAATAGATGCCGAAATGATTCGGCATCTATTTCTAGCATATAGGAGTCCACTTTTGCTGATCATTCCTCTTAATTGTATATATCTATATCTATATATATATATATATATATATATATGCGAGTAAAAATAAATACAAAAAAAGGGTGGATTTTTTTGTATGATTGTGTATAGAGGAATATATTATTTTGCTTAAAAGAGTTCCAACACTGTCTGTTTTTTATGTTTTATTTATATTCCTGCAGAACTAATGTGGGGTATAGAATATGGAATATACAATATATAATATAATATACAATATATAATATAAAATAAAAATAAAAATGGATGGCACCATGAAATAAAGTATTGAATGTAGATGAAATATTGAGTGTTCAATATAAAGGATCAAATATATAAATATATAAATATAAATATATATATATATATATATAAAGGCGACTCGAGTTTCAGGGCTATTTCCCTTCGTCATGGCCGGTATGACAGTCTTTAACAGACAGTCTGTTAAAGACTGTCATACCGGCCATGACGAAGGGAAATAGCCCTGAAACTCGAGTCGCCTTTATATATATATATATATATATATATATTTATATTTATATATTTATATATTTGATCCTTTATATTGAACACTCAATATTTCATCTACATTCAATACTTTATTTCATGGTGCCATCCATTTTTATTTTTATTTTATATTATATATTGTATATTATATTATATATTGTATATTCCATATTCTATACCCCACATTAGTTCTGCAGGAATATAAATAAAACATAAAAAACAGACAGTGTTGGAACTCTTTTAAGCAAAATAATTATATATATATATATTTATATATATATATATATATATATATATATATATATATATATATATATACTAGTAGTATAGACCGGCGTTGCCTGGGATTAAGTTAGGACTATTAAGCTAATCAAGCGCTTTGTTTCAAACCAAAAGTGGACTCCTATATGTTAGAAATAGATGCCGAAATGATTCGGCATCTATTTCTAGCATATAGGAGTCCACTTTTGCTGATCATTCCTCTTAATTGTATATATCTATACAGCTATATATATATATATATATATATATATATATATATATATATATATATACTAGCAGTATAGACCGGCGTTGCTTGGGATTAAGTTAGGACTATTAAGCTAATCAAGCGCTTTGTTTCAAACCAAACTAAGTAACACCGACGTCAAATTTGAACGAAATCCGTTGAAATTGGTAAACGTTTGGCTGAAAATGGGTTGCAGACTATTTGATTGGGAAATCCCATAAGGAATCGGTTTATTGATTTTTCCACTCATTGATTGTCTTTTTTTTTTTAGAGAAGTTGATCCCATGAGGGATCTTGTTCAAAACGGGGGCACCAGTATTTTCTTAACGAAACACTTTGAAACTTGGGACACTGGTAGAATGTGTCATATAAAACATCTTTTTCTCTTAGTCTTCTCAACAAAAAAACGTACATCGCAAGTTATTTCATGTTAAAGTTGTCGTATTTCTGTAATTTCAACCAATGACTGACGTCCATTCAGCCGTAAAAATTAAGTGCTGACTACGTAAACAAACGATTCTCAAACGATTCTGGCGGTGATAAAATTATTATTTCCTTGTCAAAAAATGGCTGAAGCATATTGGCAGTAGCTAATAAATCTTTCTATTATAGGCACAAGGCCTGGTTTTTGAGGGAAGGAGCAAGTCAATTAGGGTTAGGGTTAGGGTTAGGGAAAACGAACACACGTGTGTTGCCTCTATGAAAAATGTCAGAAGTAATGGAGATTAAATACGCTTTACACCGCTTAAACTGCCAAAGGAGTAAGTGTAAACAACTGAATACTTGTCAGTGATTGGTTGAAATTATCGAAATAAGACAATTTTTTACATGAAATAAATTCGAATACAAAAACTTTTTTCTGTTCTATAACACAAAATAGATAAGTATACGAAGTTTGAAAGTCTTTCGGTACCAAAAACACTACATAAAACATAAATGGAAACTGGTGCCCCAGTTTTGAACAGGATCCCCCATGAGTCCTAAATAACACTGGCATCAAGTTTGAACAAAATACATCAACATTGGTTGAAAATGTGGTGTAGCCAATTTTAGTGAGAAATCCTATAAGGAATCGGTCTATCGATTTTTCATCCTGATTGACTGGGAATCAGTTTATTGATTTTTCACCCCAAATAGGACTTAACCGAACATAACATTACTGATTTAAAAAATCTATATTTATACTTTAAAGTTGGTTTTCACACACAACCCAGTTCTGCAGAATCAGTGTCGCGACGGGAACGCATGGGTTAGGAGTTTGACCGGCAGAAGTGATCAGGCTGCACATGCTGACCCTTTCGAAACCACCACTCCCATCTCTAACCCCCTTGGCCCATGGTTTTAGGAGCCATTCTAGCAAGGAAAATATAACGCCCAAAAAGGCTCAGATCCTCTGTGTCAGAAGAGGATCACAACTAAGCCTTTACCTAAGCCTAAGCTAACCTAGCTAACCTAGCTAACCTATATATATATATATATAGTTCAAAAAAACAATAACAAAAAAACAAAAAAACAACAAAGTGAGGACGTGATATGGATAGTATTATTGGACGCTCAGGAAAGGAAAGAGAGAGTGTATGACGTTTCGGGCGTAGCCCTTCGTCGGAAAGATGGAAAGTTCGGAGAATGGAAGAACGGAGAAAGAGGAAAATGGTACCGATGCCCACGAGGTTACATGATGAAAAGACCGGAAGAGGAGGTGGTGGGGGAAAAGTTATTTCTAAGATAGGAGAGTGAAAAAGGGAGATGAATCTGTGCGTTTGCGAAAGTCTGCGAGTGTGTGTGTGATAACAGAACGTGTGTATGCGTATGTATGTGTGTGTGTGTGTGTGTGTGTGCATGGTTTGGTGGTTTATCTGTTAGTTTGTTTGTGTGTGTGTGTGTGTGTGTGTGTGTATGACGTAGTGGAAGAAATTAGTAGCAGGACTGGTTAGTGGACGCTGTAGACAGTGTAGGTAGAAGGTCAACAGGTGGTTATTTGGGTGTGTGTGTGTTCGTGTTTGTGTGGGGTTGTCGGTGTTCGGTACATGTACGTGTGTGTGTGTATTTTGTATGTGCGCGTGTGTGTATGTGTATGTTTTCTGTGCGTGCGTGTGTGTTTGTGTGTATGTGTATGTTGTGTGTATGTGCGTTGCCGTGTACGTGTGTGTGCGTGCGTTTGCTATTGTATATGCGTGTGTTGTTTATGCCCATGTGTGTATGATTGTATGCGTGTCTGTGTGAGTGTGTAGTGTTGGTGAGAAGTGTGTGTGTATGTGGGTGTGTGCGTGTGTGTGTATATGTGTGGATGTGCGTGTGTGTGTGGGATTGTGAGTGTTAGGTACGGGTGTGTGTGTGTTTATGTGTGTCTGTATGTGTTTCCGTGTGCGCGTGTGTGTATATTTTTTGTGCGTGCGTGTATGTGTATATTGTGTATGTTTTCGTGCGTGCGTATGTGTTATGTATATGAGTGAGTATTGTGTATGTGAGAGGTGTGTGTGCATGTGTGTATATGTGTATGTGTGCATGTGTGTATATGTGTATGTGTGTCGTGTATGTGTGTGTGTGTGTGTGGTTTTTTTGTATGTGAGGGGTGTGTATGTGTGTGTTTATGTGTGTGCGTGAGTATGTGTGCCAGGTATGTGTGTTATTTTGTGTGTGCACTCCTGTGTGTATGTGTGTGCATGTGTATGCGGCTGTGTATGTAGGCGTGCGCGTATATATGGGTGTGTGTGTGTATATATGTGCGTTCGGCTATGTGTGTGTGAGGGCGCGTATGTATGTTTGTCATGTATGTGGGCGGTATATGTATGTGGGCGGTATATATGTAAGGTGTGTGGGTATGTGTGCGTGTAGGTAGTGGTGAGATAAAAAGTGGAAAAAAGTAAGTGTAATAACAAGAGAATAATGGATATAATGTAAGGGGGACGAGGGGGGGGGGGGTTAAAAAAAAATTATGTAAAGTGTTGCAGGGACGTAAAGGGGAGGGTCATAAGGAAGAGAAGGCTGCGTTGAGTCCGAAGGGGAAAGAAGAATTAAGGTTGAAAATGTAGCGTTGCTCCAAGTGGAGTCGCGAGGGAGTGGACCCATGGTGCAGGGCGAGGCCAAAAACGGAGATGTTAGAGGGAGAGTGGTTGGGCAGTTGGAAGTGACGGCCGACAGGGGAGTCCGAACCTAGCCGAACGTCCCTTAGGTGTTCGGTGAAACGGTCGGCCAGCCGGCGGCCCGTCTGCCCCACGTAGAGTTGGTTGCATAGGGTGCATTTGATGCAGTAAATAAGGTTGGAGGAGGTGCAGGTGAAACTGTGTGGAATGTGAAGTGTTTGTAGGTTCGATCCGGTGACAGAGGTAGTGTTGGTGATGAAGGGGCAGGTGTGACAGCGGGATCTGGAGCACGGGAAGGAGCCGGGTGGGGGTGGGGAGGAAGAGGAGAAGGTACTGCGGTCCAGTAGATCGCGTAGGTTGCGGGCGCGTTTGAAAGCGGATAGGGGTGGGTTGGGGAAAATGGGGTGGGTAGTGGGATCGAGCTGGAGGCGACGGAAGGCCCGTAGGATCCTCCGACGAAGGGGTAGGGTGGCAGGGTGGAAACGGAGTGGGAAGGGGGTACGGTTAGGGGATTGGTGTGGGGGAGGAGAGAGGTGGTGCGGTCGATTCGACGAGCGCGGGCGAGGGCGGATTGGACAAGGTGGGCGGGGTATCCTCGATGCATGAACAGACGAGCAAGATACTGGGACTGGGTCTCGAAATCCTGGTCCAGGCTGCACAAACGTCGGAGGCGGAGGAACTGGGAGTAGGGGATGGCTCGTTTGGTGTGGAATGGATGGGAGGAGGAGAAGTTGAGGTAGAGGTGGGAGTCAGTGGGTTTGAAGAAGGCGGAGGTAGTGAGAGAGTTGGAGGGGGGGTTGATGGAAAGAGAGATGTCGAGGAAGTTGACAGAGGTGTCAGAGATGGTGGAAGTAAAGTCAAGAGCGGGGTGGAAGTTAGAGAGGAAGGAGATGAAAAGGCAGAGCTGTTCGCGGGAGAGGGAGGTGGCTCCTATACAGTCATCTATGTAGCGACCGTATAGTTCCGGGGTCGGACCGGAGAATTGGGAGAATACTTGGGCCTCAATGTAACCAACAAAGAGGTTGGCGTAATTGGGCCCCATTCTCGTCCCCATCGCGACCCCAGATTCCTGTTGGTAGGTATCTCCGGCGAACGTGAAGCAGTTGAGAGTGAGGACGAGTTCTGCCAGACGAAGCAGGGTAGGGGTGCTAGGTGTGGGGTCAAGGCGGCGGTCAAGGAAGTATTGGAGGGCTGAGAGACCATCGTTGTGTGGAATCACCGTGTATAGGGATTTGATGTCCAGGGTGAAGAGGAGGTGTGAGGGGCCGGGAGGGAAGGAAAAGGAATTGAAGAGGCGAAGGGCGTGGTTGGTGTCGTGTATGTGGGATGGGAGGGCAGCAACTAACGGGGATAGGATATGGTCGAGGTATTTTGAAATGAGTTCGGTGGGGCAATTGCAAGCAGAGACAGTGGGGCGGCCAGGGTTGTTAGGTTTGTGGATCTTGGGAAGGAAGTAGATGGAGGAGGTGCGAGGTGTGCGGACGATGAGGTTGGTAGCGGTAGCGGGGAGAGCAGAAGAGGAGATGAGGTCATGGATTGTGGAGGACACAAGCCGTTGGTAGGAGGGGGTGGGGTCGGAGGGGAGGAGGCGGTGGAAGAGGGGATTGTGAAGCTGGCTGAGCGCTTCCCTCCTGTAAAGGTCCGCGCGCCACATATATATATACACAATATGTTACATTCTCTACTATATATATACCCACCTACACTTTTCTCTGCAAAATAGGGATAGTTTATCCTGTTCAGGCTATATTATTAGCATTATTCTGCGATTGAGAATTTAAAATCACTTCTTTAACTTTCTAATATATATATAAATATATATATATATATATATATATATATATATATATATATATATAATAAAGTAAAGTTGTGGAATACCGTACGAGTGGAAATATATATGAAAGAAAGTTTGAAAATGCACTTATTTTTAAAAAATATTTATTTACTTAACCGGTTTCATTTTTTTAGAAAAAGATTATCAAAAGTCTTTGAGAATAATAAAAAATGTTAAAAAACAGTCTGAGTATTAAAATGCATATATACATTCTTTGATGATAAAATATATTTAAAGTATAAAGCTTTGTATGAACTTTGTAGTGTTACATACTGATTGTCATATTAAGGTGGAATTGTTAAAAACAGTGTTAAAAACAGTGTATGAAAATACACATATGGAAAAATACATATACATATATATATATTCTCATACATATTCTTTGACAATCGAATAAAATTGAGAAGGAACTGACCTGGCCTTTTTCTCTTGTGTATATTGAAGGAATGTTTTACTGTCTTAAGAGACAGTATGACTGGCTAGCTGGGGTGGGAGGGAAGAAGAGTTAAAGATTTTTTTATTTTTGGTTGGTCTGTGACAGTCTGTCATGGTTCACTGGTTTTTGGGACTGGTTCTGTGCACATCTCTATGTGTGTGTATATATGTGTGTTTGTGTCCGTGTGTGTGGGTGTGTGTGTGTGTGTGTGTGTGTGACGTTTTTATTGGTCCCAGAGTTTATTGTGGAATGTGTATATGAGTGTGTGTTTGAGTGTTTTTTGTGTCGGTGGGGATGTTAGGTGTGTGTACGTGAGACTGTGCGTATATCTCTTTGTCTGAGTGTGTATGTGTTGTTTTGATCGTCTTTGTGGTGTGTGTGTGTGTGAGGGTGTGTACGTATGTGTGCGTATGTGTGTGTATGTATGTGTGCATCTGTGTGTGTGCGTGGGAGTGTTTTGTGTGAGTGTGGGAGTGTGTGAGTGTGGGAGTGTGTGTGTGTCTCTCTGTCTGAGTGGGTGTGTTGTTTTAAATACCTTGTGGTATGTGTGTGTGTGTGTGTGTGTAAGCAAACGTATGTGTGTGATGGTTCATATGTATGTGTATGCCTATGTCTGTATGTGTGCGTGTGTGGCATGTGTATATGAGTATGTGTGTGTTTTTTTTTATCTATGGTAGGATGGTGTGTGTATGTGTGTGCACGTTTGTGTGAGTGTGTATGTGTGCGATTAATATTTGTTAGGGTGTTGTGTGTGCGCATGTGTGTGTATGTGTATATGTGTTTGTTCGTGTGTGTGCGTGAGTGCGTTTGTGAGTGCGTGTGTATGTGTGTTTGTGTGTGTTTTTGTGTCGGTGGGGATGTTAGGTGTGTGTACGTGAGACTGTGCGTATATCTATTTTTCTGAGTATGTATGTGTTGTTTTAATCGTCCTTGTGATGTGTGTGTGTGAGAGAGAGCGCAACCGTATGTATGTGTGAGGGTGTGTACATGTGTGTGCGTCTGTGTGTGTATGTATGTGTGCATCTGTGTGCATCTGTGTGTGTGCGTGGGAGTGTTTTGTGTGAATGTGGGAGTGTGTGTATACGTGAGTGTGTGTGTGTCTCTCTCTGTGTCTGAGTGAGTGTGTTGTTTTAAATACCCATTGTGGTGTGTGTGTGTGTGTGTGTAAGCAACCGTATGTGTGTGTGATGGTTCATATGTATGTGTATGTCTGTATGTGTACGTATGTTTATTTGTGTTGTGTGTTGGTGGGGGTGTTATATGTGTGTACGTGAGTTTGTGTGTGTCTCTAAATATGTTTGTGTTTGAGTTGTCATTGTGGTGCGTGTGTGTGTGAGGGAGCAACTGTATGTGTGTGCATGAGGGTGTATGTGTGTGTGAGCATGTATGTGTGTGTTGTATTTATTAGGTGTCCTTGTACGTTGGGTTTATCCAGGTGAGGTGTATGTGTGTGCATGTGTGTTCCGTGTATGTTGGTACTGGGTATGCGTTTGTATGTGTGTGTACGTGGGTATGGTTTGTGTAGTTTCCTGGTGTATATGTGTACATGTGTGTGTGCGCTGTAATTGTGAGTGATTAGTTTTGTTTGTATTGTTAGTACAGTATATGTGTGTATACGTGTGCGTGTGTTTGTGTGAGTGCGTCTATGTGGCTTGTATTTGTCGGGGAGGTGTGTCATTGTGTGTGCATGCTTCTGTGCATGTGTGCTTGTGGGTGTTTGTTGTGATTGTTGGGATTGTATTGTGTGTGTTTTTCTTTTGAGTGTGTATGTGACATTTTTACTGGGGAACAGGCGTATGGTGTTTGTATGTGTGTGTACATATGTATGCAAATATGCGTGTGTGAATATGATTTGTGGTTGCCGGAGTGGTGTGTAGGTGTGTGCATGTACCTGTTTACATATGTGTGTATGGGTGTTGGTTGTGGTTGCTACAATTGTATTGTAAGTATATATATGCGCATGTGTTCTTTCTTGAAATGTATGTGGGTTTGTGCTCTGGTGTGGAGATACTGTGATTGTGTGTGTGTGTATATATGTGTGTAAGTGTGTTCGTGTCGGAGGTTTGCATTGTATTGATGTGTGTGATTTTGCGTATCTGTGTGTCTTTGTTTTGGGCGTGCACCTGGGGAGGAGGCTTATGTTAGAGTATGTTGAGCTGTGGTCTGTATTTTTGAATAAGATTATTTTCCTTATTTATTCGTGTTTGGTCAGTGGTGTTGTCTGAGCATTGGTATAATGGGAAAACTAGGAATTTGGGAGACTTGTTTTGTGCACACAGATCTAAATGCCCACTGAGTGGTATCTGTCTTGTGGTGGGATCCCTCAATTGTTGGCGGTGGACTGTCATCCTTTCTCTGAGAGTAAGGCTCGATTGCCCTATGTATTCTTTGTGGCACCCTTCACACCTTATGGCATAAAGTAAATTTTTTGATGCGCAGGTGAAGTTATTTTTTATGACAAAAGTGTGTCCCGACTGGAATCTGTATGTTGTTCCTTCCATGAGGTGGATGCAGGTCCTGCAGTTGGAACGACCACATTTTTTGACAGTAGGTGGTGGGCTTGTGTTGGGCAATTTTGCATTCGTGAGTAGGTTTTTTAGGGATTTGGGTTGTCTTTTACTTTTTATTATTTTATGGGTTGCGAGTACTCTTTTTAGACGTGGGTCTTGATTCAGTAGTGGGATGTTTTTGTATATTATTGTGTAAGCTTCTGCATTTCTAGGATTGTGTGTTGAGAGATATGGGAGACTATTTAACGTGCCGTGTATGTGTTTCGGTTTTCGCAGGTCATGGGTAGCAATTGCCTTGGCCCGTTCTATTCCATTGTCAACTAATGATGCTGGGTAATGTCTTTCGAGGAGAATTGCCTTTAGTTCTTCGAGTCTTTTATTTCGAGTTCTATAATTAGAAACAATTGTGCAAATTCTTCTCGCAAGGTTGAAGGGAATGTTTGTCCTTGTATGTTTTGGGTGATTGGAGGTGAACAGAAGGTATTGCTTGGAATCAGTCGGTTTGTAATGAATATCAGTCTCAATGCTGGTACCCATTTTTATAATGAGAATGTCAAGAAAAGGAAGTTGGTCTTGACTGTATTCCATTGTAAATTGGATATGGTTGTTGACACTGTTAATTAGAGTTTTGAAGTCAAAGAGTTGGTCGAGTGTGTGGGACCATAGGATGAGGCAATCATCCAAGTAACGTTTCCAATTCTTCAACAGGTATTGGTGGAAAGACAGGCCGTATCTAGTTTTGGATTTGTCGTAGATCTGCAATTCTAAGTAGGCCATCACCAGGTTTGCATATGTAGGGGCAACTTTAGTCCCCATTGCAGTCCCTGATACCTGTCTGTAGGTGTTATCATTAAAATTCAAAAAATTGTTTTGAAGGATAAACTTAAGGCCCTCGATGATGAATTCTTTTTTTATTCTTTCTGGGATCTCATTGGGGTATTTTTCTAGCCAGAATTTAATGGCTTCCAGTCCATATTGATGTGGGATCGTAGTGTAAAGATTTATTACATCAAAGGAAACAATGAAAATGTCTTTATTGGCATGTTTGGGTAGATGATTTAGTAGGTCCAGGTCGTCTCTAACAATACTTGGTATGTGGTGAAGTATTGGTTTCAGGAGGATATCGATAAAGTTGCTTAATCTGTGTGTTTCACAGTTTGGGCCTGCCACAATTGGTCTTAGTTTGAGATCAGTGGGATGTGGTACAGTGATACAGGTGGAAGTGGACTTTTTGCAAGCTTCAGAAATAGTTTTGCTCTTGTGGATTGTTGGGAGTCCATAGAGGTTGCTATATATATATATATATATATATATATATATATATATATATATATATATATATATATATATATATATATTATATATGTATATATATATATATATAAGGTTGAGGAGGGTATTGGATTTAACCAAACCCAAAAAGATACAGGTAATATCGAGTAAGAAACAGCTGTAAGACTCTATCCATAAATATATTTCCAACTTTACCATTGCTCTCTTTATCCTTTTATATATATATATATATATATATATATATATATATATATATATATATATATATATATATATATATATATATATATATATATATATATATATATATATATATATATATATATATATATATATGTATATATATATATATATACATATACATATATACGATGGGTTTCTTTCAGTTTCCGTCTACCAAATCCACTCACAAAGCTTCGGTCGGCCTGAGGCTATAATAGAAGACACTCGCCCAAGGTGCCACGCAGTGCGACTGAACCCAGAACCATGTGATTTGTAAGGAAGCTACTTACCACACAGTGACTTACGTATAGTAATGCCCTTATATAAATTAATATACATATATATATATATATATATATATATATATATAGTAATTCACACTCTGGAAAATTTATTTTGTAAAATGTTGGGAGTGGGTTAAATTTCCGAGGCTTCCACTCCACCCCACCCTACCCCGTTTTTCGGACCCTAAAAAGGGTTTTGTAACATATTAGGAGGTCACAGGGATTCATTCAACGATAAAAAAAAAAATTCCCAATGATTCCGGGATGGGGGCCGCTTCGTCATACCCACTCTTTTTCCGAACCAAAATAAGGTGTTTGCAGCATATTAGGGTACTTGATTCCACGCAAAAGATCCGAGTTTTTTCCTTTTTCTTAGTGAAAATTGTGCGGGTGTTAATCTAAAAATTTACCCTTTGTTTTTCTTTCTCGCCATTGCTAGACAGGGGACTTAACTCATATTAGCAAACTTACGGATTTCACCGACATGGAAATTGGTAAAAGTATGCTTGAAAATCCATTTTTACCACTATCCGCGGCTGCCTCGGGGAAAATAAGTTGACAAAACATAGCCATGGTCGTGACCAATGCCCTCCTAAAATTGGAGCGACATGCGTGCTAATTTGTGGACGTGCATAAATTACATTCACACAAACACACACACACACACACACACACACACACACACACACACACACACACACACACGCACACACACATCTTGCTTTTTATAGATAGAGATAAGGCGAGCTGGCAGAATCGTTAACACGCCGGGCAAACAGCTTATCAGCTTTTCTTCCGTATTTACGTTCAAACACCAACGAGGTCGTTATTGCTTTTCATTCTCTCGGGGGTGATAAAATAAGTAGCAGTTGAGCGCTGAGTACTGTGGTCGAGTAACCCTTTCCCCGAATTGGTGTGTGTGTGCATTTGTGTGTGTGTGTGTGTGTGTGTGTGTGAGAGAGAGAGAGAGAGAGAGAGAGAGCGAGAGAAAGGGAAACATACGCACACATATATAAGTGTATGAGTATATATCACTGTGTTTTTATACTCTTGCATTGTTAAGTGTGCAGGCTAACATTCTCACTGGCTAAGCAGGCAGGCTAACATTCCCACTAAGCAGAACACCGATCCTTCGCAGGGATCTCCGCAAGCCCAGGAGAAACGGAGCTGGTGTCGGGCGATGCAGTCTTCCACGTCATCTTACAAGCTGTCCGATTCCGACGCCAACGCTCCTCCAATGCATCGCTGCCGAACTTAGTTTATTCACTCAGCTGCACTGGTTTAGTTTATGTATGTACATGCATACATACACACACACACACACACACACACACACACACACACACACACACATATATATATATATATATATATATATATATATATATATATATATATATATATATATATATAACAATAATAAATGAGTATATGCATATATACGTACCTGTGTATAT
This sequence comes from Octopus bimaculoides, assembly GCF_046866305.1. NCBI lineage: Eukaryota > Metazoa > Mollusca > Cephalopoda > Octopoda > Octopodidae > Octopus > Octopus bimaculoides. Next base: position 31,225,081 of record NC_142938.1, on the reverse strand, counting down.
AGGTGCATATCTGGGTACAGGACATTGCAAACAAAACGTAGACAAGAAAATAATAATAACCAGAGTGCAGAAAACACACAAGCCACATAGAGAACATTTTCCTTCATCAGCTACCCCCGTTTTAACACCGGCGACATACATACATGTATATATATATATATATATGTATATATTTATATATATATATACACGTATACATATATATATGCACACACACATGCATGTGTATATATAAATATATATATATATATATATATATATATATATATATATATATATATATATATATATATGCACACACACAAGCATGTGTGTGTATACATATATGTTTGTGGAGAGAGAGTGATACATAGACATATATAGACAGATATATCATACGTGTATGTGTGCGTGCGTGTGTATTAGTGTATTTATGCATATGAGTTTGTGAGTGTGAGGGAAAGAAAGAAGAATGTTTCACGGCCAGTAATAGATACCTAAATATCAAGAGAAATCTGGTATGTTTAAATTAACGTCTTTCATTGGGCAATGTGTTGAAATATATTTGTTAATTCTTTAAACTGATCGTTCTTTGTGTTAAAGGATGGAGAAATTGTGTTCGTGTTAATATTAGAGATATGAAATAAACATTTACTCTTGTTTGTTTCTACGAACGTGTGTATGCTACTGAACTTGCAATTACATACATATATACATACATAATCGCACACCCAAATACACGCATACGCATATATTGTTGTAAGTTTTTTAAATACAAAATAAGGGAAATTCGCAATTCACGGCAAAGTACTCAATACAAAGAGTGAAGTGGAAATATGTTTTATAAGTATACTAAGATGGTATTTCTTAGAAAATTATTCCTGTTTTTGTAGGAAATTCTTCTGAGAGTTCTCACGTGAATGTCTAATGTGTCGCATCCACAGCATGGCCCCTTGGACATATTAACAAATTTTGTGTGTATATGTGTGCATATACCTATATGTGTGTGAGGAATAAATGTATATGAACAGAATGTAGTTAATTTTCGTTTAAATTATGCTACGTACGTTTTGATAGCAAAGCTCATTATTTGTCTACAATGTTTTACATATGAGGTTACGTAACACAGATTACATTATATAAGTTACATATTCACCCATTATTTTAGGCATTTTGAACGGTTGATACTTCTAGTTGGTCTGTGATTATTTCAATTCGAATTTTAGGGAATATGTCGAGGCGGTTCAATATAATCTCACCACCTACTGGAGAGGGCTGTGTAACACACATAATATAATTCATATTATGTAACCTCAAGTAATACATGTAATAAGAAGGCTGAAAATACATTCCGACACGTAATTTTATGAAATGGACCAAGTAAACAAGACTATAAAATGCTGTTATAACAAAATATATCAGATTCAGCAGAAGTAAACGATATACCAACATACATACCTACCTATTTACCCATCCACCAACTTGCATATACATACATACATACAACTTCCACAGAAACAGTGATGTTGACAGGCTCTACCTGAGAAGCTGGTAGAGGCCTGAGATCAGTGCAGACGGCTTTCGAATGCCGTATGGTATCACTCAGGCAGCACCTGTTAAACAACAGCAGCAAAAATAATAAATATATTAATGCAGTCCTGAAAAGTGAAGTGAGCAACATTATACGAGTTGGCAGTGAATTCCTCAAGAAATACTCTCTTCCTGATCATCACCTATACAGCTCCAAAACAGCTGGGCTCTCTTACCTCAGAGAAGACCTGAATGGAAAGCACACATCATGGAAGAAAAGACCATGCATGGGTATTTTTCTGCAAGCTGGACAGTAGAATTGACACGAAGCGCACAAGACCACTACATCACATCACACTTTGAAGGCGATACGTTTGCAATCCAGGAACAGGAAATTGCCACAAAGTACCTGGTGAACAAGAGATACAGTGACGCTCTCGTAATCCCAGGGTGAAACCACAGGTGTAGGCTACGTCATGTTTCTATGGAAGACGTTACGCAAATGATTAGCACCTCTCCTAAAATGTCGTCACAGTACTACCTCCTTATGCGCACAATGTTCTTGGTAAAACAATTTCTAAGCCATCAGCAAAAAAGACTGTCCTGAAATAAACTTAGAAAATCCCTTAGTTATGGAATACATTCATAACAACCAACTCAAGAAATACTGGTGGGGTATTCCCATCAAAACTTCTGTCAAATGTAAACATAACAGGCAGATATTGTTGTTTGGGACAGAAGTGCAAAGGTATGTACCATCATAGAGGTTAGCTGCCCTGCAGACATAGATATCACTTTGAGAATCAAAGAAAAAGAGGATACCTATGGACAACTTCTTCCAAACCTCCAGCTTCTATATCCAGACTATGAACTCATATTCATACCAGTAATAATTGGAGCACAAGGTTTTGTTGGTAAATGCTTAAAGGAGAATCTGGATAAACTGGGATTTTCAGAAAGAGAAATTGACCGGCTGATTCATACATTACAAGTTCAATCTGTGAGTGGAACAGTAAAAATATGCAAGACTTTTCTTAAGTTCCAAATGTGAATTTCTCTATGTTAACTACATCCCAAAGATGAAACCGGCTCCCTCCTCAGTGGAAGATTTATAATAATTAAAAAATAGAAGAGACATATACATGCACAACACACACACACACACACACACACACACACACACACACACACACACACACACACACACACACACACACACACACACACACACACACACACACACACAAACACACACACACACATAAATGTCATCAGTTAGTTGTCCATTTTTATATTGCTGAGTATGTCTGAAGCGTCGGGAACATTGTATAAGTGCAACATGCGACGCGAAACCGGCAGTAACATTTTCTCCAGTTATATACCAAAACAAGTAACATGTGTATATGTGTGTGTATGTGTGTGCACGCGTGTGTATGAGTGTGTGTTGATGAGAGAGAGAGAGAGTGTGTGTGTGTGTGCGTGTGTTCGTGTGAGTGTGTGTGTGTGAGTGTGTGTGTATAGACACAAATACAAATGTGTGTGAGATTGAAAGCAAGGGCAAGAAAATTAATGCCAATAAAATGCACAAGAAATCTCGGACTCAATTCATCGAGTTTCTATAAACTTTAGTTAAACCCACCAATTCCTGAATGATGCTTATACAAACAACGGTCTCGGCATTTACTACGAAAATTAACTAGACTTAACGGTAAGGAACTGCTCAAAATACTTCATGGTAATTAATAAGTTAATGATAAAGGCATTAATTATAAAAGTTTGTGGAAAATGCCATAATACAAAAACAAAGTAGTTAACGATAGAAAATAGCTTTATTAAATATCGCTGATCATGCGATATGCATATGTGTATGTATGCATACATATTTGTATGTGTGTGTGTGTTTGTGTGTATGTGTGTGTATACTCGTATATATATATATATATATATGGGGGGGGGGGGTTGAAAAGGAACACACGAGTTGATATGTATGGAAAAAAGTCAAGGGAGAAAATGCTAAAATAATTTTATAAAAATCATTTCAGTACTGGTTTCAGTCATCGAGACTTTTTCAACTGTAAGTATAGAAAACAATCAAATTTTGGAAACATTAAAAGAAAAGTGTTTTTAAAAGAATATTGCGTCCTTAGAATAACACAAACATACACACAAATACTAATAATGACACACTCAAGAGATCCCCAAGAATTTATTAAAAAACAGTCCCAATCAACGCTATAATCCATAACGAGCCACTTTTAGGTCACTAGACCATTTAATACTTTACTACTATCATACCACCTACATTCCTTCTTATTCTCCGTTCTTCTTCTTCTTCTTCTTCTTCTTCTTCTTCTTCTTCTTCTTCTTCTTCTTCTTCTTCTTCTTCTTCTTCTTCTTCTTCTTCTTCTTCCTACCAAGACTTCACAACGACTTCGAACACACAAGAATAAACAAGAGAGACAGAAACAAGCAGTAACAAGGAAAATGCCCCTTGTATTTGAATACTATGCAAATATTCTTTAAAAAAAACACTTTTCTTTTAATTTTTCCAAAATTTGATTGTTTTCTGTACTTACAGTTGAAAAAGTCTCAATGACTGAAACCGGTAGTGAAATCTTTTTTATTAAATTATTTTAGCATTTTCTACCTTGACTTTTTTTCCATATATACAGTATATTAACAGTATCGAATGCTTTGCTCAAATCAACAAAGCAATGGTACAGAGCAAGATTCTGTTCAATGCACTTCTCCTGTAATTGTCTGACAGTAAAGATACAATCAGCTGTGCCCCTGGAGGAACGAAAACCACACTGAGACTCAGACACCATACTTGGAACTATAAAGGTATTTAAACGTTCTAACAAAATGCGGGCGAGCACCTTTCCAACCACAGACAAAAGGGAAATCCCACGAAAATTACCACACAGATCCTTTGGCCTCGATTTATATAAGGAGACAAGAATGGCATCACTCCAGTCTTGAGGCACTTTCTCACTTCTCCAACAGTGACAAATTAAAATATTTAAGAGTTCCATCATTTTGTCACCCCCATATTTCAAGACTTCTGCACAGATTCCATCAGATCCTGGAGACTTGTTGTTATTCAGCTTATTCATAGCTAAATAAATGTCATTTAGAGTTGGTTCAGATGCCATCTCTTCTATAACTAGAAGTTGTTCAATTTTTTCTATCGTCCTCATATTAACGGATGATGGTCTATTCAAAAGTGCAGAGAAATGTTCTACCCAACGCTTATGAATAGAAGCGGTGTCAGTCAGAAGAAAACATCCATCTTCTGTTCTCACTGGAGCTACTGAAGAAGATTTTGGACCATATACCTCCCTAACATAAGAATACAAACAACTGGCATCATTTCTATCAGCTGCTTCTTGTGCCCCTTTTGCCCTATCATTCCACCATTCCTGTTTAATTTTCCTTAGAGCAGTTTGCACCCTCCTTTTCAGCTTTCTGTAAGTTTCATTTGAGTTGGGATTCAATGACTGAGAGAGCAGTGTATTGCCTAAGTTTTGTTTTTCTAAAAGTAGAACATGAATTTCTGCTGATCTATCTGAGAACCAATCTCTGGATTTATGAGATTTAAATCCCACTGACGAACTTGCAGCCTGAAATACTTTTGTTTTGAAATCTTCCCATAAATTGTTTGGGTCAAGATTAATACTTTCTATAGCGTCGTGGAATCTTTGCAAGTTGCTTGATAATTTAAAGTTTGCAACGTTTAACTTTTTGGGTATCTTAGGACCAGACTGTCGGTTTTTAGGTTTTATCGAAAAATCTATTTTGCCACGCAGTAGATGATGGTCAGTCCAGCTCTCTGCCCCTCTCATGACTCGAACGCTAGAAACGTCTTTCATATCACATTTCCTAATCAAAATATAATCTATGAAATGCCAGTGCTTAGATCTTGGGTGCATCCAGGTGGCTTTATATTTATTATTCTGCTTAAATAGAGTGTTGGTGACAACCAGATCATTCTCAGTACAAAACGTCAAAAGAGCTACTCCATTTCTATTGCATTTTCCAATCCCATGTCGACCTAAAACAGGCCATGAAACATAGTCCCTTCCAACTCTTGCATTGAAATCTCCCAAAATGACCAGCTTGTCAGAAATTGGTACTTTCCTCAATAATCTTGCTAGATTGTCATAAAACTGTCCCACAGTTTCCTCAGAATGGGACATTGTTGGTGCATAAATACTGACAACGGTAAGAAACCTACCTTTTGTCAGTTTGATACGGCATGACATGATCCGGTTAGATATACCACTTGGAAGCTCTGCAATGGAGGACACTAATGTATTCTTGAGAGCAAACCCAACACCAGATTCTCTACGCTGACCCTTAGGTAGGCCTTTCCAGAAGATAGTATATCCATAAGCAGATTCCATTACTTGACCCTCACCAGAGAGACGAGTTTCAGAGAGAGCAACTATATCAAGGGAATATTTCTTTAGCTCACATGCAATAAGTGCAGTACGCCTTTCTGGCCTCTTCGTGAAATTATCATCAAGAAGTGTGCGCACATTCCAACAGCCAAAATTCAAACGATGTTTATTTTTACTTTTTCTTGAGGACTGTTTGACCACAGTGGCAGGATGACGACCGGGTCCAGCCTGTGATACACCGGGACACCTGCCGGGCCAGACCTGTTCCCCTGATGTTCCCAAGCCTTTTTTGCCATTTACTGAATTTCTTTCAGACATTTTAAAATAAGTTACAGGTGCATTTTTAGGTTTCTGCCAACCAACCAATTGAATGATTTTACTAAGATTTGGAGTACAGGAAGTACCTGTGCAGATGAATAATTTTTAGTGGGTGTAGCTTGCACTGCACTACCCCCACTTATTAGCCCAAGAATACTTTCACCGGTGTGACAAGAGAATTGACAAAACCAGGAATTTCCAAGGCCTCAGGTTTTATTTCGGAGATTTCCTTCTCCTAGGTAGATTACCAACCAAGGTTAAAGAGCTTCTACCTGCCCATGAGGTAAGCCGTCCCATTGCAGACACCTAACCGACACTCAGACACTCTGTAAAGTGATCAAATATCACTCCGGTGACCGATGTGGAGCAGCTCATCAAAAAAAATAATAATAAATAAATAAAAATAAATAAATAAAATAAATAAATAAATAATAAAAAAATATATATATATAAATAAAATATAAAAGATAAAAAATAGTATATATATAAAATGAAAATTATTCATATATACATATTTACAGACATTCACACACATATACACACCCATACATATATATATATATATACATATTTACAGACATTTTGTTGGATGGTCGTTGACTGTTCAGGAGTTCATCCGCCCTTTGACAGGTCTTACTTTTCGTCCTGCAGGGTGTCCAACAACACCCTCCTCACCAAGCAAGCCTGGTGGGGTTGCCAGTTTAGTCGCCGACGACCCGACCATGCAACAGGTTGTACTGGATTACATGTTACCAGTAGCACTGAAGTAGCTAATTCTGGGGAAAATTGGTTGCCCAGAAAAGTTTATAAACATGGTCAAGGCTTTGCATCAGGATATGAGAGCTAGGGTTAATTTTGGTGGTAGGCTTTCTGAATCTTTTGCTGTGGAAAATGGAGTAAAGCAGGGAGACCTTGATCCACCCTCTTTGCAATATACTTTGCCGTTGTGGTGTCACATTCTTTTCAAAACTCTGAGGAGGGTATCTACATAAAATATCGAACAACGGGGAATGTTTTTAATTTGACCCGACTGAAGTTTAAAACGAAGGTTTTTACTTCACTTATTAGGGAACTTTTGTATGCTGACGATTGCGATCTGGTTAGTCATTCTGAATCGGGTCTGCAATCCCTTGTATCTGCATTTGATGCAGCTTGTGATGATTTTGGCCTGACCATCAATCTGAAAAAAACAGTTGTAATGTATCAACCTGCGTATGGTGCTGTTTGTAACCTCCCTAAAATTTTTGTTAAGGGAAAGTTACTTGAGGTTGTCAATTCATTTGTCTACCTGGGAAGCTCTGTTCAAGATGATGGAAATCTTGATACGGAAATACACCTGCGAATTCAAAGGGCAGCAAAAGCATTTGGTGGCTTGGAGTCACGCGTCTGGTGCCAGCGACATATAAATAACAATACAAAGCTGGCTCTTTACAAATCATTTGTCTTAACATCCCTATTGTATTCCTGTGAAACTTGGACCTGTTATGAAAGGCATTTTAAAATGTTAGAAAAATTCCACCAAAAATGCCTTCGTCATATTTTAAGAATTAAATGGAATTCTTTTACTCCAAACACAGATATCCTTGCATCTGCAGGCATCCCCTCAATTAAAGCCATGATTTTGAGGAACCGATTGAGATGGTGTGGCCATATTGTTCGAATGGCAGATGAACGCATGTCGAAACAGCTGTTTTATGGTGAGCTTGCAGATGGGAAACGTTATCGGCATAAACCTAAAAAAAGGTTTAAGGATGGCATAAAGACTGCTATGAAGTCAATTGGAATGGCTCCAAAATATATAGAAGTCCTCGTTTCAGATCGAGTTGGATGGCGAACAAGGGTGTGGAGTGGAGTGAAAGCATTTGAAGAGGCCAGGATGATGCAAGCAGGGCTCAAGAGACATTTAAGGAAAAATGTAAAGACTGAGAAGGTGAATGACAAGGACCTTTTTGTGTGCACAGTCTGTGACAGACCATGTCTGTCCTTGGCTGGCCTCAAATCTCACCTGCGAACCCATGGAAAACAAACCTCATCCAGCTATTCTGATTATATGTCTGTGCACACGTTTGAATGTGGTGTGTGCCAGAGGGTTTGCAAATCCAATGGGGGTCTTAAAAGACATGTTAGGATCCACAATGAGCAGAACTTACCTGCAGGTATTGGTAGTGCAAATCAGAGGTGCAATCTGTGTGGGTGTTTTTTCAAAACACTGTCTGGTTTAAAAAGCCACATCAGACGCCATGAAAGGGCTAAGGTGTAGGTGCAGGAGGTGGTCAAACTCTGTTTAAGGAGTAGACAACCACCACCATATATATATATATATATATATATATATATATATATATATATATATATATATATATATATATATATATATATATATATATATATATATATATATATATATATATATATATATATATATATATATATATATATATATATATATATATATATATATATATATATATATATATATATATATATATATATGTATATATATGTATGTATGTATGTATGTATGTATATATATGCATATATACATACGTATATGTGCATACATCAATACGTATATATATGCATATGTGGACACAGGAAGTCACGAAACGTGTACAACGAAAATTACGAAGCACGAGCACATGGAACATGAACTATTCTTTCGAACAACGAAAGACAGAAATGGAAAACAAAACAAACAACATAAAGAACGACCCTTCATCAGTTGTTGAGTGTTTTTCAAGTCGTATTTCAAGCATTTTTTGTTAAAAGCCCGAAATACAAAACTAGAAAAACAGCCAACGACTGATGATGGGTCGTCCTTTATGTTGCTTGCTTTGTTTTCCATTTCTGTCTTTCGTTGTTCGAAAGAATAGTTCATGTTCCATGTACTTGTGCTTCGTATTTTTTGTTGTACATGTCTAGTGACGTCTTGTACCCTCATGCATATATATATATATATATATATATATATATATATATATATATATATATATATATATATATATATATATACGTATAGATGTAAGTATGTACATCTACATATGTATATATGCATATATGTATATGTATATATATATATATACATACATATATATATATATATATATATATATATATATATATATATATATATATATATATATATATATATATATATATATATATATATACATATATATATATATATGTATGTATATGTTAGAGGAGTGTTTATCTACGTATATGTGTGCCTTATTGTATATATACAAGTGTATCTATATATGCGTTTGTGTGTGTGAGAGAGACTATATCTTGCTGTCTGTTACCTCGAAACGTGACCTTTAATTCCAACCCTAATACTCCTTCATACTAAATCAACAAAGCAACCTCGAAGTGGACGTTTGATCTGCTTAAAATACCTGCCAAATACTAAGCAACCTTTAAGTGGACGCTTGACCTGCTAGAAATACCTGTCAATTACAAAGCAATCTCAAAGTGATCGCTTGACCTGCTAGAAATACCTGCTAAATCATTCTCAATATTCAACAATATAGTTTGGGAGAAATATCCGGATAAATGAGCTTACCCAACCAGAACTGACCTTGGGATAATCAAGAACAACAACAGCAATAACAACAATAATAACCATTGCCATATTCAAAATAATCATCGCTAATGGACATGATAGCCTTTTAAGATAACTGACAAAAACAATTATGGTCACACAAACATGCGCATGTGTGTACGCCAACGCACACACACACACACACATACACACACACACACACACACACGCACGCACACACACGCACGCACACACGCACACACACACGCACACACGCACACGTACACGCACACGCACACACAGATGTATATATACACATATACATGTAAATGTATTCATATATCTCTCTCTTCCTTTTCTATCTCTCTTTTCTCTCTATTTCTTTGTCGGTGCTGAAGACAAGTATAGACGAGAAAACTCACTGATAAATATCTTCAAAAGGATAGCACCCCCTCACACACACACCACTCCCATCATCCAATCTACACCCCCCACTGCACCTACCCCCGTCAGCCACACCATACTTTTCGATGACATTCAAAATTGAACGTCAAAAGTATTAACAACATGAACAAGAATAACAACAACAACAATTGCAGCATAAGATAACAATTACTTTAAGAAGGAAGGGAAAATGACAGAAAGAATGCAAGAAACAAAGAACAGGCAAAGAAGAAGAGGAAGAAAGATGGTGACGTTTGATTGAAAGCGTCCATATTAGAAAATATTTTTGGGAGTGGTGGCAACTAGTTGTAAAATGAAATAATGACAACAATATAGTTGAAGGCAATGATGACGATGATGATGATGATGATGATGACGACAACGACGCTAATGACAACTAAGACAGTGATATTATTGATAATGATTACTATTATCATTGAGGTGATAAATGTGATCCGTGAAGTATAAAAAGAAAACTGATTAATATGGAAAAATTCACTAAATGTAATATATTATTTTTCCATTAGAGAGAGCGAAAATCTGACATTTTATGTAGGATTCTGTGATGAACGGCTTCAGACCGAAACGTCAGTTTAATCTTTTTCATTCTATATCTTGTTTTATAAAGCCTAGTACTTATTTCTATATTCTATTTTGCCGAACCGCCAAGTTACAGGAACGTAAACACGCCAACACCGGTTGTCAAGCGGTAGTGGGGGACAAACACAAACACAAAGATACATACATAGATATATACATATACATATGTATGACGGGTTTCTTTCAGTTTCCATCTACCAAATCCACTTACAAAGCTTTGGTCGGACCGAGGCGGTAGTAGAAGACACTTGCCCAAGGTGCCATGCAGTTGGACTGAACCCGGAACCTTGTGTATGGGAAGCAAACTTCTCACCACACATCCACATTATAAACATTTACCACCAACGCACACCATCACTAGTTCCTCGACTTCTAATGCTTCATTCTCTAAAATATATGGTTTCCTTAGGGACACGGCCACATTACTTGGTTGTTATTCTATTTTTTCTTGTGCTTTACCAATACTCACATCCGCCTTTCTAAACTATTACTTTCAACTAACCAAACGAATGCTTTAAGTACGATCTGGAAAACCAATCGTGGTTGCTTCAAGTCCTCTTAGGCACCATTTAGGAAATCCACTCGATATCTATCAGACAGATGGAAACATCTGAGCATGTTTACGAGGCTTTAGCATCCTCTTCTACGGGTTAATCCTATACAGTTCTATCGTTCGTCCAAAATATCATTCCAATCCCCTACTAGTACTAAAGAGCGGAATGTTCTTAAGAAGATTCTTAGGCGTCTACAGAAGACTGACCGTCCTGCCCCAGTGGGTGCATAAGCGGACGCTAGTCAGAAGACATCGCCTTTTACTGTCATTCACATCTACTATTACCGACTTATCTGCCAGATCCAGAAAGGCTCTTTGTATCTGTAAGCCTAATTCTTTTCGGAAAAACACTGCTACCCATCAGACCACTAGATGAATTCGTTTTGGGGCTGGATGCGTGATTCCCAGAAATATTGGTTTCATTACTGGATACCACATCTAAGTCAAGTGACTTGAGGTCGTTGAGCAAGTTGTCTTGCGTCCAAGCTGACCCCAGATCACGTACATTCATACATCCTACTCTGAGTGATATATTTATTGAAGAAAATAGATAACGAAGTTACATACATTATCTCTAGTGGGGTGGGGGTCTGTGTTAGTTTTAAGATGGACGTTCCTTGAAAGACTCTTGTAATAACGTTTTGCTTACCGATTTTCTAAAAATCCCAATACTCCCTGGGAAGTTGTCCGAGTCAGTGTGACAAATTTAATTTGTTGTTTTTATTAGTACTCTCTCTCTCTCTCTCTCTCTCTCTCTCTCTCTCTCTCTCTCTCTATGTGTTTAGGGAGTGAATTTTTCAAAACTTCCCCTTTTTGTAATGTTTGTCTATGTATTCAATCAACTTGTTTTTGTTTATTCCTGTGATATTTTGGTGTTTTGTTGTTGTAGAGTTAAAGTAACAGGTTTGGTTGTTGTAATGATGGTTTTGTAGTTTGTTGTTTTTATTGTTTTAGGCGTTGTTTCGGTTCATGTGCTGGTGTAAGACAATTTGGAGTATTTTGGGTATTTCGCCTACGTTTATGTTTTTTGTGGTGTAGACATGACTTGTCCTTTGTTTTGGGGCATTTCTGGTGACTACTTGCCACTCCCTGTGTTCCTCCAGCGTTCTAACGATCGTGCCAGTTTCTCAATAATAATAATTAATGACTGCAAAAAAACAAAAAAAACAGGAACACCAGCGCTTATACAGAAGGACAATGAAAAGAGATGGGAAGTCAGCAAACATAGACCTGTTACTTGCTTACCATTATTCTGGAAACTATTAACAGGTCTCATAGCAAATGAATTATACATATTTTTCTGGAAAAGGGAAATCTATTGTCAGAGGAGCAAAAAGGATGTAAGAGGAAATCAAGGACAACTGCTGGACTGCTATATACTAATAGCAGAATCTTAAATGAGGTACAAGTTTGGAAGAATTTATCTATTGGATGAATAAATTACAGGACGTTTTACGACAATGTCCCGCACAACTAGGTTTTGGAGTGTCTGAAGACACTGGAGTCAATGAGAAGATAAGCAGCTTTTTTAGAAAAAGCAATGGAAGTGTTGGAAAGCGAACTGACATGTGCTAGGTAACGTGAAAAAACGCAGGGGCATTTTCTAGGGAAACTCGCTCTCTCTGTTACTCTTCGTCATTGTGCTAATGCCTCTGCCAAGTATACTGAGAAATTCCAGGCCTGCCTAAGAGTTTACGAATATCAAGATGAGAATAAATCCCCAACTTTATATGGATTACCTTAAGCTATATAAAAAAAATGAGACAGACCTAGATTCTTAGATCCAAACAGTGAAAGTATTCAGTAAAAATACTGAAATGCAGTTTGGGTTAAATAAGTGCGCAGTATTAATTATGAGCGGAAGCCGGGAGGTAAAATCTGATGGCATAAAATTACCACAAGACAACATCGTTAGATTGCTGTGGAATAGTGAGGGTTACAAATATCTGAGAGTGCTGCAAGACGATAAGATAATGAAAGGAATAGTGAGGGAGAAAGTCACTAAAGAGTACAAGAGAATTAAGAAGGTGATCAAAACATGATTGGAGGGAATATCATTAATGCCATAAATACATGGGTTATGCCAGTAGTGAGATACTCTGCTCCCTTCTTGAGATAGACAAAGATCGAGCTACAGAACTTGGATAGAAGAATTAGAAAGCTACTCACAATGCACAAGGCACTCTACCCTAAAAGACTATGCCTACTAAGAAAGGAAGGTGACAGAGGGTTACTAAACGAAAAAGGCACTGTTAGTACTGCGATACTGGGTCTGGAAATTTATGTTCTGCAGATTAAAGAAAGAATACTATCGGCAGCTAGAGATATCTAAAAGGTTAGAGAATTCAAAGAGAAAAGGAAGAACAACCAAGGAAGAAATGGAAAGAAACTGAATTACATGGCCAATTCGTACAATAAACCGAGAATGTTAGAAGTAAAATCCATGACTCTAGTTGACGGATGGTAACTTGAAACGAGAGGTAGAAGCGCTAATTATAACCTCTCAGGATAAAAAGTAAAGATCGACAAAACTCAGTCAGACAGCAAATGTAGAATTGCAGAAAAGGAGACAAAAGAATCACCCTTTAAGTGAGTGCAGTATACTAACAAATGAATATAAGCGCAGACATAACTATGTAGGCAAAAGAGTGCATTGAGATGTTAGCCGAGTGTGTGGCTAGAAACCTGGTTTGAACATGAACTATAAAGTCTGAGCAAGAAGACCAGATATGATTATAGAGGATAAAATAAACAAACAGTGTAACACCATAGATTTTACAATTTCCTATGATAGCAGAGTCAATACCAACGAAATGGAAAACAATTGAGAAATATCAGGATCTAGCCAGAGAGCTGAGGAGACTGTGGAAGACCAAGAAAACAATTATATCTGTAGCCATTGGTGCACTTGACACAACACCCAAAATGCTACCTACAAGACTGAAAGAGATTGGAATTGAAATTTGTATTACTAACCTGCAGAAAAGTACCATCCTATATTCTGCAAGAATCCTCAGGAAATCCTTGAGGTATATTGTTGTTGGCTACGACACTTTTTCTAATCTTTTCCACTTTAAAGTGGGTGTTATTGATGTTGCTGTTGATGCTGTTCCTTGACTGTTTTTGACACAGTTAACCTGTTAGAAGATAAAATTATCTCATATTTGTTCTCTAATAGGGGCAAAGCTCTTGTTTGCAACAGCTGGATGTATCTTATGCTGTTCTGTCTTCCTTTCAGCCACTCTAATCAAAAATATCCCCTTGAACAGGCCATGCCCCATACCATTATTCTCCCTCTGCCCATCTTCATTTTATTCAGCATCACTGGTTCACCTTTCTTTGAATAAGAGCACCAGCCGTCGGGTCCATCAAAATTAAATTGCTTCTCATCAGTTATAATTACTTTGGTAAAATCAACAGAAGTCGTCAACCATGATTTTGCACAGTCTAAACTTGCCTTCTTAACGTTTTTGCTGAAAATGAATTCTCCTCTTGGCCTTTCCATACTTGAATCCAATTTCTTTCAGTGTTCTTTGAACTGTTCGAATATTTACATCTATTTCAGATTTCTCCTTCACTCTCCGTGCCGTTACCTTTTCTCCAGGTTCCAGTACACGGTTCACAGTCATCTTCATTCACCTTTGAGTTCTCTTCCCAAACGACTTTTTCCATCTTCGTCCAGTTATAGTCATTCTTTAACACATATTCCAATGTAGACTTCAAAATCTTCAAATCAACAACTATTTTCTCAGCTTTAGACCATCTCTCTTCCTTTGAACTAAAGAAATTATTTCCTTTGAATGTATTTTCACCAGAAAAATTCTCAAGGTTTCTTGAAGGATAATACTTATTGAACTTCTGCTTACTGCCTCTGTACTAGAAAATTTGCATAAAAAATTTGAAGAGATTGTCCAAGGTGATGCTAAAGTAAGCATTCTGTTATATCCGAAAAATAGTGTCGTGTAATTTATATCAAAATATGCTAAAGGTGGTCGCAGTACAGAAAAGACTGAAACACGCATCTTATTTCAGTCAATTTAAAGTTCACAAGTAGGTGCTTAGCTTCTCAAAGTAGCTCCACGAAACAAACTTTCTAGAAGTATAATTTCTCCGGTGTCTGAAAAAAATGGTCGACTCCCTGTACTTTCAATAATATTATTATTAATAATGTTAATTTAACTAAGTAAATGTTAAAATCAGTGTTTGGTTGATAAAGAAGAGAAAGTCTTTGTTTTAAATAACGAGTGGCATTTTGGGAATTAAGAGATAAAAACCAAAGAACTGTTTAAAGGAATAAAAAGAAACATAAAGTGGAAAAGCGAAAAGAAAAACATCAAACAAAAAACAAATAAAAAATAAAGAAAGAATAACATCAAAATTTGTCAATGAAGAGAAAGAAAAATGAAAGAGACGAGTATTTCTTCAAATGTTTGAAGTCAGTTAATACATATTGTGACTGCTCTTGAAGATGAAAGAGTTTGGGATATTGGACAATTAGCAGAAGAAATCAAGGAGAAATTGGTAGGGATACAAGTTGGTGGTGCTGGTGATAATGGTGGTAGCGGTGATTGTGCTGTTGTTGATGGAACTGGTTGTATTGCTAGCGTTACTAGTTGTTATCATTATTGTTGTTGTTGTTGTTGGTGGTGGTGGTGGTGAAAGGGATGTTATGGTGGTGGTGGTAGTGACGTTTCAAGGGGCAAGTAGGGAGAAAAAGGAACAAGGGCTTGATTTAGAAGGTGTCTATGTCTATGTGTAAAAATGGTTTGAAGCATGAGAGTGGGGCTGAGAAATGAGGGGACTGAGGTGGTATGTAGTTCATAGGTGGTAGAGGGGGTAGAGAACTGGAAAAAAATGTGATTTATAAAGGTTAGAGTAATAATGAGATGTAGAAACGTACATTGAGGTAAGATATTTATAACAGACATACAAGCTCACACACAAACATGCACACAGATAGTCCCCTTCCCCACATATAGAGGAAATAAATATCGGAGATGCTTTGCTCCGTGCTCCGTGCTGCATGAACTTTCCAGAAGTATTGCAAGCTCTTTCGAATCTATTGCGATATTAAAAACCCTTCAGGATCATTAGCAGGTGTACCAAGTTCACAAGTGTTTCACCTGAGTTCCAGTCCAGAAAAATAAAATATATCGATCCTTCTCTCTCTGTCTCTCTCTGTCTCTCTCTCCCCTCTCTTTCTCCTTCCTTCCCCCTCTCTCATTCGAAAGTGCACTTGTGATTCAAAGATCCTGCCGTGTCACATTGTGTCACGCTAATTTCATGAATAGAAAATTCTTTATCAGACTGTTAGATATTGTTTTAGTATATATACATATTTGTTAAAATATATATATATGGGAGATTATTTCTTTACACTGCCAATACTCAAACCCCCCAGAACTATCAACATGGCAGTATTCATTTTCAACGAAGTGAGGGCAATAATGGGAAAAACTGGGGCAAGTTCTGCTCAACAACCATCAGTTAACACTTATAGAATTTGCAAAAAGAATTGCTCCCTGCCGCTGAGAAAGCTAACAAGACTTTAACGTTCAATCTTTGAAGAAGAAGCAGGGACCTTGGCTCCTTGCTAAAGCTGCTTTCTTCCGAAAGAAAACTCAGCAGGACTTGATCGGTTTCGAGAGATCTCTCTATTAGATGTCAAGAAAAAGATCTTTTGGGTTGTCATGACCAAAAGACTAACATCATATCTATTGGTCAACGAAAACAACACGAGTGTCGTAAAAGGGAAAGTCCCAGGTTATTCTGGAGACCTTGAACATACATCAGCAACCAGCCACATTATCAAGGAGGCAGAGAGGGAAAACAGCACACTCTCAGTTCGAACTACCTGCTAGACAAAATTGTACTTGAGTACTTTCAAATACCGACAATAGTAGTTAAACTCATAATGCTGCACATAGGAAATTTTACCACCAATTGGCCGAGACTAGAAAAGGGCATTATAGCAGGGTGAGCAATTTCCGTCGTCCCATTCCTGGCGACGATGAACCTAGTACTAGAGGTGGGAGAAAGAGAGTCGAGAAGATCCTAAGTTGATGACAACACAAGGTATCTAGTTTTCAGAGACTTCATGGATGACATAACCGTCTTGACACAATTAATCTAAGAAACACTGTAGACACTGAGCTCGCTGTAAAAGATAACCATAGCCACATTGTCATAAGGGCAATTTAATCTAGTAAGGTTTCCAGGCCTGAGTATTCTCAAAGGAAGGCTGACAAATGACATATTCAGCACTCAGGGCTCTAAGATTGCAACAATCCAAGAAAAAGGGGCTCGATGACTTGGAAAGAATTATTATTGTATCTCTAAGGACAATGGCAATGCCATAGACATCAAAACCCAACTAAGCAACTCTTGGTGGGCAGTTTATAAAAGCCAGCTACTTAGGGGGTTAAAATTATGGTGCTTCCTGCATGACACGATACTCAGATTTCAGTGACTGTTTTTGTATTATGACTTTGCCATGACTCAAATAGAGACAATGGAGATGTTGTGCAGTAAATTCGTGCAAAGGTGGAGTTCACCCAACTTTCAGCTCAGTCAGTCTATACAGTAACACTTTTAAGTTCCACTTACCAATTTCAACTGTGGTGGCAGAATTTAAAACAAGACAGGCAAGAGCAATCAGCACACAGCTAGCAAATGAAGATGAGAAAGTCAGACATGCCAACAAAACCATGAAGTGGAAGCCCCAACGCTGTGAAGGAAGCAGAAACATATTGGGGGCACCCGGAAATTGTTGGAATAGTGTGTTAAGCACGGCTAGGACTTGGCAACTAAAAACCCAAGAGGTGGAAGATATCAATGCCAGGTACAATAAAAACAGATCAGAGTGCAAAGAATCCGGCATTCACCAGAAACGATTCTCGGTGTGAAGATAGAAGTGTTTGCTCACCAGAGACAAACGATGCAGTGGGGTCAAGCACTCGAGCGCCCACTGTTGTGGAAGGAACTCTGGAATACTGACCAGGGAAAATTGTCTTCCCTCCTACGTGCCGTCGCAGATCTTTTGCCAAACCAAGATAACCTTAATATAGAGGACAAAGAGGCAAGCAACTCTGAACCAAATTTTGTGTGTAGCAACTCTGAACCTAATTTTAACTGTACGCCCGATAGCACTGAGAAAGGACCAATGCAGGTAAGAACACGGAAAGGTCCTTGCAGAAAACGCCAACTGGACACACCCGAAAAGGGCTAAGGCCAACAAACAGTTGCCATTACCATCCAAAGATATCAGATTCCTAAGAGAAATTAACATGGGTCCTAAGACGTAAGCAACAATAGAAGACATATTTTCTATTTTGCATCTAGTCTCAGACCAGTAGATACAAATAAATCGTAAGGCCAGGATCATTTTCCTTGAGGAGGTTGCCGTAACATCATTCAGACCAAACATGGACCTGCTCTCCAGGAGTGCAAAGAAAAATCATCATGGTTGAAATTACAATGTCCTGCGAGGACAGACTTGACACTCCTTATCCACCAATGGAAACCCAGTCGCAAGACTTGGTCCTGATATACATACGCACATGCTTACGTACATACATACATACATACATAGATGCATACATACATACATACATACATGCATGCATGTATAGATACATATATTATATATATATGTATATATATGCATACTGTATATATATATATATATATGTGTGTGTGTGTGTGTGTGTATGTGTGTTTGTGCGTGTCTGTGTGTATGTATGTATACATATATATGAGAGTGTGTGTACAGATATTTATATATACATACATAGATTATTATAAAAGTGTGTATAGGTGTGTATGTATTTATCTATGTATGCATATATTTATGTATATATATATATGTATATATATGTATATATATGTATATATATATATATATATATATATATATATATATATATATATATATATATATATATATATATATATGTATATGTATATATATGTATATATATATATGTATATATATACCTCTTATAGTAAAAATAGATACATAAGGGTGGAAAACCACAGGAATAATACCATATGTCCAACGCAAGATATAATATGTGTGTTCAATTCCTTCAAGAATCAATAAATAAATTTATAGTATTCAGTCTCTAAAGTGTCTAAAAGGTACAGTAAAAAGACAGGCAAATACAACAATAAAAACTTAAGAAATATCATGAATGTTCAAAATATTTATTAAAAAAATATTTATAAACATGCATGATTTCCAAGTTGTATAAAAATATGATAATTAAAGTTAAAACATTACGATATATAAACGTACATTATGATATAACATATAATGGGTAGATATATACGGTATGATGAAGTTATAAATTTACATGTATTATATTAAAAACGTGTACATTAGGACAGGATAAAAAACAAAAAAAAAAAACATAATATAAAAGTTAACTTAACTTTTATATTATAAGTTTAATGACCGAGATAATTAAAAGAATAAAAGAATATATATTCAGGGGGCGTCAGTTTTTGGGGTCATTTCTATCAATTTGGACACAAAGCTCATCAAAGGCTGTGCTTCAGAATAAATCGGTACAAATGATCTTGAGAATCCTTTTATCATACCGAATCAATGTATTTACCGTCAGTATCAGTGGCTGCTTCAATACAGGTCGGAAGCGTTGACGTGACCGAATTAGATTACCTTTATCAATTTTGGACACAGTGATTGATATGGCGGACTTGCGAGGTTATATGGTGTCGGAGTTTTTATTGACTCGGCTCTTGATTACATCCCATAAGTAATAGTCCAGTGGATTGTGGTCTGGTGACCTAGGAAGCCATGTGTCTGAGAGAACAGGGTCATGGAGATTGGCACGCATTCCTTCTTGAAATATTCTAGCTTTATGAAACGGTGCAGAGTCTTGTTGGAAGACGTACGGTCTTCCGTTGCATACTCAGTCAGTCCGGGGCCTCACAACCTCCTTCAAAACCTCTGAACAGACTGCAACATTTACTTTTAAGCCGTGTGAAAAAAAGTGGGGAGGCATGACATCTTCATTGCAGACAAAGTTGCTGAGAACTTCGTATGCATGACCGTTGAAGCCTCATTTGAGTCTTTCCATAGCCATCTGTCGTTTCTTTGGTTTACCTTATGGCCCTGAGCAAAACTTTTCTCACTGAGAAAAGCCATAGAATTCCAACCTATTGGTGTTCCAGCTTGTTTAGTAATCGCTTTGCACGAACCGAGCGACTCTCTCTTGTCATATCCAACATAAACTGACCACTCCTCATCACATACGATTCGTACATGATGTCTTCATTCACAACTCTTCTGATGGTTCATTCTGAAACCTTGAGGTCCTTTACAATGACTCTGACTTTTTTTCGATTATTTCTTGGATTTTTTGTACACAATTATGTGTTCTGATCGTATAATGGCCCTTTGCATGCGTTTTGCTGTTGGAGTTGGATCCCCGTCAGCAGCTTTCAGCTCCTTTGAACTTTGACAACGAAGGAACAGGAAACTTCCAGGAAGCGAGCTATCTTTGTATCACTATGCTGCGCTTCTAAGGCACTGCCTTTTCGTTTGCTGGGTCAGCCTTTTGTCTGACATTGTTTATCTGAAAAGTAAGGTAAAACACTTAAATTAGAAGAAAGTAGGAGCTCCTGAAAGAGGTACTCTAAAAAACTGATGCACTCTGTATCTATATATTTATGCACGTATATGCAGGTAGATAAAAATGGAAAGAAACTGTAGTCCTAGACACTGTCTGAGAAGAAAAGAACAACGGAGAAGCGATGGTTGGTTTCATGAGGACTAACCTGGGGTTAGATTTAAACTTAGGTCTGTCATAAGCCTTGGGAGTCATAAAGTCGGAGTTTAACCCTCTTTCCAACACACGTCTCTGAGTGAGATGCCGGTCCATCGCAGGGCTAACCTGGAACTCATTTAGAGATAAGTGAACTGGAACAACATGAAATGAAGTTTATTGCCAAAGAACACAACGCATCGCCTAGTTTGAGAATTGAAACCATGATCTTGCAGTTATGAATGCAATACCCTAACCATTAAGCCACTTTCCTTCACAGCTCGGATTAAGCAATTGGAAAATAACTCTTGAGAAGGTCATAGAGATTACGGCATTTCAGTTGAGCCAACTTCCTTTAAAAATCTACAGATTTACAGCGAAATTTCCATAATTTCTCCATTTCTCTTGCTTTTTTAATTTCAGTCTGAGTAAGATGTATTTTTTAAACTTCTTTTTCATCAAAAGAAAGTTTAGTTGTTGTTTATATCTCTATCGGCGTGAACATGAAATATTTTAGTTTTCAGAAATACTTATGGATTTTCCAGACATCTAATATACCAACACACTCTTATTCTGTTCAATATTAACATGGTCGTAGATTTAAAAAAAGCTTTTTTAAAGACCTTCTCATCCACAATTTTCCCTTGGTCTTCATACCGTTTGTATTAAAACGATATTGGCATCTGATTTTTGTTTACATTGCTAAATATTAACGGTGTAGGTTTCAAATAATTTTCTCTAATTGAATCTAGCAGTTGTTTAGTTTATTCGTCTATATTGGAGTAATTCCTGTCAAAAATCCTTCATCTTCCCCCACTTCATCTGAAATTTACACTTTAGACTCTCATCCTTTCAAAATGTTTCGCAAGTCAGTTTCTATTTGGAAATATATTCTTGTTTGGAGAGTCGGCTAAGTTCTAAACGTGTATTTTTTTCTTGTTACTCTTCGTTTTCTTCAACTCGAAATTTTTTCATTTAAAAGTTTTTATAAAATTTGATATATCCAAATAGTTCTTGGTGTATTATACACAATGTAAATAAATCGCGAAGGCAAATTAACTGCGGTATTTGCTCGGAGATAATATCGCTTATGTAGGTGTCGTGTTTAAAAACCAAATGTGTCGGAAGCAAACTGAAATCATGCTAGCAGCGACTGGTAAGTATGTTAGAAGCATTTCCACTAGTGGCATTACCAATAGCATCTACTCTAGCCAACTGCATGCCAAGGCGAGATTTGTTGCCATCAATTCAGGAAAACTGGATACAGAATCATTGGTGTTTCAAATAATCACCTGGCTGAATAAATATCCGTTCATGCAACAGAAACTGAAATGGATTAAAGTAGCCATCTATGCATTACACTTAATGTAAATACATCGCGAATGCATGTGCTGTATCTATATATTTACACAATATATATCGGATGCATGCGAAAAGTGTCCCGGCAGCGAATGGTGGAAATACTCGCGATGTATTAACATTATGTGAAATACTCAGATTGCTATTTTAATTTAATCTGCCTCTGTTGTATATAACGGATTAATATCTTCAATTTCTTACATTGGGAATAATAGAGTGATATTACTTTCATGGCTAGTTTATTTCTTACTTTTTTAAGTGTGAATTTTTGTTGTCTGAATATGTCTTTCATGGGCAAGGGCGAGTACCTGTTAGCTACTACAGATTCCATTGAAATCTTGGGCTGCAACATGGTGGATATGAGCTATTTTGGCAGATTAAATTATTGAGTCAATATTGAATATAATTAGATGCTGAACGGATGAACAGTCGACAGACTGTCAGCGGTCAGGATGAACCAGATCAGTTACCGAACTACTGCTATCATATGTAGTCGTAGCATAGGCAGACGAGACATTCAGCTATCAAAAACCAATATGACCTATGGATCCTGGCAAGTTACCTGATGGGACGATGATGATGAAATACGTCTCTCTATGGATTATGGGATATGGGAGAATTTGATTCAATTAATGTTCAGTCCGAACCATCTGCAGGATGTCTGATTGTGAGTTTGTTGTGTACAGTTTAGTGATAGAAGGAGGGACAAATGAATATACAGCCTATAGATCGATGCTACAACAGAAATCAAAATATTAAGAGAGTAACTTAGTGACTCTCAAAACGAAGATTCAGTCGAAATACATGTAACAGTGCGCGTGCGTGGTTGTGTGCGAACCAAATATTTTCTCTCTCTCAAAAAAATTCCAGTTATAGTGATGATGAGGAATTTCGGTGCAAACTGTTATGTAGCGTTTTGTGGCTGGTGTTAGAAAGAGCGCAAGGTAGGAACACTATTGAGCTGACGGATATTGGTACGATTTGAGCAGAAACATTGATAGAATTGCAGTAGAATCAGTGATGGATTTGGAGTAGAAATAGCGATAGATAAGAGATCGATTAATTGTAAGATGGTGGAGAATTTGTAGAATGTCGTTGAGTGAATACCAGTCCGTTAACAACTAATAGCAGAAGTGATATACATTCTAGTTTACCATGAAAAGTGAAGTAGGGCCGAAGGCCTTTGAGAAGGGGTATAGACTAAGTATCATGAAGTGCTTGTATTTTTAGTGATTTTAAGGCAAACCAATGACCGATTTTAGCCGATTTCACATCAATACATAACCCTTTGTTAGAGTCCATTTTCCTGTTGCAAACTTTCAAAACAGGTCACAGGTGTGTATAACATAAAGAATACAGTAACTAGAGTCGTAAACTTTGATGGTTTAGCTCAGATTGAATCAGGGAGGAAAGCTAAAATACAACAGACATATATTATTACTAATTAACATTTGAATTGTTCCTTTTTGTATGTTCACCGTTTGTATAAAAGGCTGAGGTGTTCTTAGATAACATGGTACATGATGTTTCTTCCTACACAAAGTAAAACTTCCTCCTGGATGTTACGCATCCGTTACTCAATGATGAGAGCCTTTTATGATGCACTCCATCATACAATATCAATGAAAAAGCATCTTTTCTAAAAGAAAAACAAAGCCTACTCTCTTTAATCGGTGATCATAAAGTATAGTTAAGATTCAGTTCGGTTAGATAAATAAGATATCAAACATCATAATGGGTTATAATGCAAGTATTGTGTAGCCACATCAATGACGACAACAACACCTGACCTGCAATCAGCGGGGATTGGGAGTACCCTCCCTGAAAAGCACAATCCTGGAAATATTATATATGGCACCAACACATCCGCCGTCTACACATCACTCTGTTATATAGTGCTGGAAGCATCCAGATAACATATTGGTTTCAAAGTTTTGGCGCAAGGCCAGAAATTTTGAAGGAGGGGCGAAGTCGATTAGATCCTGAAGGATGGAAGGCAAAAGTGGAATTTGAACTCAGAACGTGAAGACGGACAAAATGCCGCTAAGCATTCTCCCAGCATGCTAACGATTCTACCAACTCGTCGCCTTTCATCCAAATAACATTAAAATAGTTTCACCAAGAAAATCATGTTTTTTCCATCGACATCTTATCAGCAGCACTTCCTCACTTCGAAAACATTTAGAAACCAGTGATTGCTGGATGGAATATGAATGTCGCATGAAGAATTAAAGACATTGAGCCGATGATTACAAATGATCAAAGTTTTAGGACTGCTATTTTACAGAGAAGCTCTAGCTCCATTTTTACCTGACCCTCCTCTAATCTTGAACGAAATGACAGGGCTTATCTCAACATGCCACACTATATACCAATATTCTTATTGATTAAATTCAAAAAAGAAACACCTCCTGTAGCTTAGTGAAAAAAATATCGACCAAGCAGGGTCGAACGTTTTCAGATATCACAACTACTATTTTATCTTCTCTCACAAATGAATCCTGATGATCGCACAAAACCATCAGGTACGATGGAATAAACGTGTTTTCCACATACATTTAAAGAAATAAACTTTCTGATGTTTTATGACATAAAATTTATTACAAAAGTCATCAGTGGTGAGTCTTCGAAAATAGTTCACAAATGGAAAACTTTGAAAAAAAATAGGTATGTTTAAGAAAAAAAGAAGATATGTAGGCATGCGCATAAATTCATACACACATAATATGCACACACACACACACACACACACTATGCAAACAAGTGTATACTTATAGATACGCATTCGCGCATACAGAATCAATCACGCTATCTGTTTCTCGCTGTGTCTCTCTCTATTAATTACATACACACACACATACACACTAGTATGTATGTGTGTGTGTGTGTGTGTGTGTGTGTGTGTGTGTTTGTGCATGCATGTATGCATATCCACGCATACTAATGTGTAAAACTAACAAAGCAAGACTGACATTTGAGTCCCACAGGTATCCATGTCGGAAGCGTCTCTGATATCTCACCCTCTCCCTCTTCTCTTTCTCACCCACCTTCTCTTCGCGACCTCTCTCTCCCTCCCTCTCTTTCGTTTCACTAACAGACCTGACAGGAACAAGGGCGTAGGTTACTTATCCGTTTTCTCTGCTTTTCTTCGTGTTTGATGACCTTCTCAGTTGACGATTGGGTAAAGGAACACTGGAGAAAAATGCTTAATAGACAAGGAGGTCAAAGGTGGGAGCAACATGTTTTTCAGGTGTATATATATATATATATATATATATATATATATATATATATACATATGTGTGTGTGCGTACGTATATGTATATGTGTGTGTGTGTGTATATATATATATATATGTATGTATGTATATGTATATACGTACATATACATGTGTATGAGTGTATGTGTGTGAGAAGGATACACGGAGTGAAAGAGAGGAGGAGCAGAACGAGAATAAATGTTGAATACTGTGCAGGTGAAAACGGATAAAAAGACTGATAGTGGTAGTGGAAGAGGGAGAGAGAGAAGGAGAGAGAGAGAGTGAGGGAGAGAATAATAACTTGATCCCTGGGTATCAAAAAATTAGTGACTTCAAGTTCAAAGCTAACAGCTTGTACACACAAAGGTAATGTAAATAATGACGGAGGAATGACAGGTTCTCTCCCTCTCCCTCCCCCTCTCCCTCCCCCTCTCCCTCCCCCTCTCCCCCCCCTCTCCCCCCCCTCTCCCTCTCTCCCCCCTCCCCCCTCTCTCTCCTTGTAATATATATTTGTGTGTGTGTGTGTTTGTGTGTGTCTGCGTATGAAAAGATGAATTCATGGTTGGATACACAAGCACAAGTATATATATATATATATATATATATATATATATATATATATATATATATATATATATATATATAGCATTAGTGCATATATATATGTGTGTGTATGTGTGTTTGTGTGTGTGTGTGTGTATGTGAGTGTATGGCACTCCGTCGGTTATGACTACCAAGGTTCCAGTTGATCCGATCAGCGGAACAGCGTGCTCGTGAAATTAACGTGCAAGTGGCTGAGCACTCCACAGACACGTGTACCCTTAATGTAGTTCTCAGGGAGATTCAGCATGATACAGTGTGACAAGGCTGACCCTTTGAATTTCAGGCACGACAAGAATAGGAAGAAAGAACAAGAGAAAGTTGTGATGAAAGAGTACAGCAGTGTTCGCCACCACCCCCTGCTGGAGCATCGTGGAGCTTTTGGGTGTTTTTGCTCAATAAACACTCATAACGACCGGTCTGGGAATCGAAACCGCGATCCTACGACCGCGAGTCCGCTGTCCTAACCACTGGGCCATTGCACCTCCACACATACACACACAAACACACACATGTATATATATATATATATATATACACACATATGTGTGTATGTGTATGTGTGTGTATGTATTTATGTATGCGTGTATGTATGCATGAATGTATATGCGAATGTATGTATATATGTATGGATGAATAGATGGATGCTCACACTAATAATGAAAAGGGACGTAATCAATGTTGTCTTGAACACAATGTTGCAAAACACAGCAACTTGGAAATTGTTAAAATTCTAAATAAAGGAAAGTATATTGTACTCGAAGATCTGTTGGAACTGGAAGCTTCTGACGTGAATAGATTCAACTGTACAAAAAGGCTGAAAAAAAAAACTGTCTAGACATTCGGAGTTTATGAGGAGGAGATATATCTTCATCCAACGGATACTGGAAAATAATTGAGGGCCTTCGCCGAAAGACTTCAGGCGTCGGAGTGGTCTATCAGAACTGTGGTGTACGAAGAAAGTCGATACTATCATATCAACTGAGGAGAGGCCAATTCATGCTACAAACAGGAAAATAGTTTGTCCGTGTCAAATGGTTACTTAACAACGGTAAAAACTCTCATGAACATGTATGCTTTGGTTCTTCTCTGGCGAGAAGTCTAACTGGAGAAATAACAGATGGTTATGTGCACAAAATTTCCGCCATCTGTGATGGGTTTAAGAGTGATGAATAATGAAGGTTATATTATGCAACCCTGAATCTTTCCACGGGATCATAAATTAATGCTGCTGGATACTTTGAGGTACAAGAGACAGTTATTAAGCCTTGGATAAGATGTAGAAGGCTGAATGGATTTCAGCAAGACTCAGTACCTTCTCACAAATGTCACGTAACCTAAGAATGGATGTTAGACAACCATGTAATACAAAAAAAATCTCAAAACTCATAGCTGTAACGAATGGGGACCATTTAGTACATGCATATCAATGATTCTAGTCTGGCATTAATGCAGTCATCGAAGCTGTAGTCGGGTTCGTAAAAATATCTTGTAAGAATGCTTATCGAGAATATGTACACATTTTTTTATTAAAATACATTTGGATTTCCCTAGATTAGAGTTGTTTTAATAAATTATCAATTATGTTCTTAAATATACCTAGCCCCCTGTATATATATATATATATATATATATATATATATATATATATATATATATATATATATATATATATATATATATATATATATATATATATATTATATATAGATATATATATAATACTCAGTCTTTGTGCCTATCTCATCTGCTACAACGAAAATCATTCTGGAAATCAAAGGTTTGTTTAGTATCACAGTACACATCTCACGAGCCAATATTCTCGAAGAGGCTCTTTGTATATTTGCCATCCCTGACTATTCAACCAATAAATTGGTAAATGTTGCCTTAGTCGTTAAAGAATTTTGGATGCATGACACGAGAAGCCAAAATGTGATGGTTCTAGGTTACTAATTTATAATCTTGGGGGACACAATTGTTAATTTCCTAACCTCTTTGAAGCACAACGATAGACACCCTCTGAAAAGGGTTAAAATTCACCCCAACACCACGCAGAGCCAACCAAAATGAAACGAAGGACAGTATAATAGAATTCTGTAGAAAATTAAGACTCACAGAATCATTAACCAATTACAATACTGAAGATGATTTACTAGTCAAAAACAAAAGTGGACACATCCCCCACAAAGGAAGAAATAAAAATCTTGATGAATTCTGCAACCACATTGAGAATTTTTCCAACCACACCATGCATAGACAGACAGTTAACTCAAACTTTAGCACAACACAATGGAATGAACTAACATAACTTCAAAATAATGAAGATATAACGATTAAGGAAGCAGATAAAGTAAGTGGACGCATTATACTATAGAAATCTAGTAATCTCCATGCTTAATGATAGTCAACATTAAGAAAAAATCACAAACTACACCCCGCAAAAAATAATGAAAACCCTGTCCTCACTAATTAAATCCCATGGAAAAGAACTGACAACCAAAGAAATTGACTTTCTAACAAACTTTAAATGCAAACCTAGCCTTTTCTATGGTCTACCAAAAATCCACAAAAGCCAGATTATAAATGAAACCATTAAAAAATCACCAAAGACGTACATACATAAACAAAACCCAATGACGACCCATTATGACGATCCCAATGACGACCAAACCTAAAATGACGACCCATTATAGCTGACCCAGCCTGTGGAACACACAGACTAAATCTATTTATGGATATCCTCCTGAAACCCTTCCTTAAACACATCAATAGCCATATCAGAGATGACTTGGATATGTTAAATCGCCTCCCAAAAAAGTCAAGGAAGAAACAATCATGGTTTCATTTGATGTAATTAATTTATATACCAGTATACCTCATAATTATGGACTAGAAGCAATTCAGTTCTGGCTGGACCAATTTCCGGAAGAAATACCAGAAAGGATTAGCAAAGAATTCATAATTGAATCGGTTGAATTCATCCTACGAAACAACCACTTCATGTTTGACAATACATTTTATCGACATAAAATCCGGAATTGCCATGGGCACTAGGGCAGCCCCAGTCATTGCGAACCTAACAATGGGCTATCTGGAAATAATAATATACCAGGAATCTTTATCTGCCTTTCGAAAAAAACCCTTTCCGAATAAATAAAAGAAAATTGGAAAAGATTCCTAGACGACTGTTTCATACTCTGGAATGAATACGCAGACAAACTCCTGAAATTCAAAAGACTATTGAACAGTGTCAACCCAAACTGTTCACAATGAAGTACAACCAAAAAAAGCTCCCATTCTTAGATATACTAATTAAAAAAATAAACCTAAAAATAGAGACGGTCATATTTTACAAAACCACAGACATCAAACAATATCTACTATTTAATTCATCCCACCCAAGACACACCAAAACAAACATCCCCTTCAACCTTGCAAGAAGGATATGCACAATTGTGTCAGAAAAAAATACCAGAGACTTTAGACTACAGGAACTCAAAAACACCCTAATTGACAGACACTACCCAGTTCAACTCATAGAGGATGGAATCAGGCGTGCAACACAAATCGACATAGAAACCTTAAGAATAGTTCAATCCAGCAACACACCTTCCCCGAAAATACTGTCGTACATATCCACATACAACCCCAGAAACAAAGAAGCCTTCACTATCATCACCCAAAGTTTACCAATGTTACATAAGGACCCCAAATTAAAGGAAATTTTACACACACATAATATCATTAAAAGCCACAAACGACCGAATTCACTAAAAAAGATCCTCACAAAAGTGAAAAAATGTGGTCGACCAAATTGCGCAACATGCCCAAACCTTCTAGGAGGATTAGAATTCCTTTTTAAAGAGGGACAAAAATTTAAAATCAGATCTGACTTTACTTGTGCTTCAGAAAACCAGATTTATGTTATGAGATGCTCGGGCTACCACCAAAAGTACATAGGGTCCACGAGACTATCGCTCAAACGCAGATGCACTCTGCACCGACAGCAGATGTCATTCCTAGAATGCAGAATGATACCCTTTAGCGAACATATTGAGAAATGCGCAAAGCAACTGCTACCACAATTTGTAATCTTTCCCTTCTATCAATGTACCATTGGAACACCAACACAAGTTAGATTAAATAAGGAAACCTACTTCATTGAAAAATATAAGCCAAAACTTAACC
>NC_142938.1:31189516-31192016 GCF_046866305.1 Octopus bimaculoides | reverse complement strand
TGCTTTCTAAACTTTCTCTCTTACTGGGTATACATGTGGAAACATGTAAATATCCGTAGAGTATAAACGAAAGAAAATTCAATGCTAGGAGATTTTTTCATTTGTGAGTGTGTGCATACATACATACATAGATACATACATGCACATACATACACAAACATACATACGCATACATACAACACATATAAACACACGCACACATATACACTTACAGAGTTATTAATAATATTACACATATATACGTTCAAACACTGTATATGTATAGGAACATTTGTATAAACATATGTGTGCGTGTCGCTGGGAATGAGTGTATATGCATTTATATATGCTTGCACGTTCGCTCGCAGTTATTGTGTGTGCAGATTACAAACACTAATGCTGCAATATTTTAAAAAACAGAAATCGGAATGCGTAATATACATACATACATACATACATACGTACATACATACATGCATGCATGCATACATACATACATATATATATATATATATATATATATATATATATATATATATATATATATATATATACATATGTATGTGCATATATTGTGTATATATGTATATATATTTTATGTCTCAACAATTGTAGACACATATAAATCATATACTATACATTGTCATATATTTTATATATATGTGTGTGTCTATTATATGTATTTATAAATGTATGCATACATATATGTATATGTATAAATATATATATATATATATATATATATATATACATATATATATATATATATATATATATATATATAAATACAGAATGCATATTTATGCATACACACATGCGCGCGCGTGCACACACACACACACACACACACACACACACACACACACACACACACACACACACACACAGATAGGAAGTTCAAATTTTAAAAAAAAGCAACTCCTTACGACCTCACAGCCATATCTTTCGATAATTTTGTGGGGCTTATTTTAAATAGGAGTACGCACTTTTTGTTTTATATATATATATATATATATATATATATATATATATATATTTTTTTTTTTTTTCTCCGTGTTTTTCTCCTTGTCTCCGTATTCTTTCTGTTGAAGAGCGTAGCTCGAAACGTCAAAGACTTTCCGTATTCTCGAGCGTCATACTAATATATACTTTTGTTATTTACACCACCTGTCCTCGTCTGTTGTTATTTTTTGTATATTCTCCCATATATATATATATATATATATATATGTATATATATATATATATATATATATATATATATATATATATATATATATATATATATATATATATATATATATATATATATATATGTATGTATGTATATAGTTCAACTGACAAGTAGATCAACTGGTAACAAAGTTTTGCTAAATATTCTTCTACCGATTGTTCATCGTCCCTTTACACACACATATATATATATATATATATATACATACACACACACACGCGCGCACCCACACACACATTCTGATAGACGCACAGTGTAATACCATGACTTTGATGCAAGTCTGAGGAAGTGCCCCTCCTTTGCCTAAACCTGCAAATATTACATCAGTTTTCTTTTAAAATTTTCGCGTAAACTGGAGTTGCAAATGGAGATGGTACAAAACATTTGTAATTTATAATTAAAGATGTGTTAAAGAATTTTCTTTGTCTTTTCCTTTTCATTAGTATATATCTATACTTACATGTATGTATGCATGTATGTATGTATCTATCTCTCTATCTATCGAACTAGCTGTCTGTCTGTCTGACGATCGATCTGTGTATGAATGTATCGAATTATCTCTCTCTCTCTCTTTCTACTGATATACACGCAGTTGTACATGTTGCTCACGTATGTGTGTGAGTGTTTCTTTGTGCTAAGATGTATATATATATATCTGTGTGTGTGTGTGTGTGTGTGTGTGTGTGTGTGTGTGTGTGTGTGTGTGTGTGTGTGTGTCATTTACCACTTCAGTTGTTAGACTGCATCGTCTTTTTTTTTTCTATCATTTTATCTTTTTACTAGTTTAAGTTATTTTTGTCCGCGGCCATGCTACAGCACCGCCTTACACGGTTTTAGTCGAGTAAATTGAAACCAGGACTTTTTTAAAAACCTGATATTTAGTCCATTGGATCCTTCTGCCGAACCACTTTGTTACAGGGGTGTAAACACACCAGTACCAGTTGTCGAGCGGTGGTGCGGAATATAAACCAAGCACCTGGTTCCGGGTTCAGCTCCACCAAGTGGCATCTGGGCGAGTGTGTTTGCATCTGTGTTTGTCCAATACATCACTTGACAACTGGTGTTGATGTGTTTACGTGCTCGTGGTTAGCGGTTCGGCAAAAAGACCGATAGAATAAATTTGAGGCTAAAAAAATTGAGTACTGGTAAAATTCTTCACGGTGCAGGCGTGTTTGTGTGGTAAGAAGTTTACATCCCAACCACATGGTTCCACGTTCAGTCCCACTGTGTGGCAACTTGGGCAAGCGTCTTCTACTATAACCGTGGGCCGACCAAAACCTTGTGAAC
>NC_142938.1:31144516-31184516 GCF_046866305.1 Octopus bimaculoides | reverse complement strand
GAATTCCAATACACCCCGCTGTGCAGAAGTGCATTAATATACATACATACACACACATATATATATATATAATTATATCCATACACTGTTGTGTCTGTGGAGATTCATCCTCTTTTGGTGCCTTATAATTTAACACACACACACCGGTAAAATTTCCACTTCTTTTTTTATTATTTATTATTTCATTTTTTAATTTTTTTAAATAAAAAATAAAAAATAAAGTAATAATGAAATAAGTGGAAATTTTACCGGTGTGTGTGTGTTAAATTATAAGGCACCAAAAGAGAATGATTCTCCACAGAGACAACAGAATATACTTCAACACACGAACTCGCATAAAGAATCTTGCAAACCAAATCCTAAAACAAAATATATCCATACATATATATATACACGCACATAAGACTCACACACACACACAAACACACACACAAACACATACACACACACACACACACACGTATATGCATGCACATAAATAGTATATCCATATATCTGTATATATAAATATATATATAAATATGTTTGTGTGTTTGGGTGTGTGTGCGTGCACACGTACACACATACACAAACGTGAATACACATATTTCGTCATATTAACAAATTTTTATTGTATAAGAAACCCATAAAATAGGAGAAAAAACTGCTGTAGTCAACTCTGCCTTTCGTTCTTTCGGGATCGATATTGATGAATTAAATATCAGTTGATCACTAGGGTCTATGTAATTGACTAGCTGCCTCCCACCAAAATTTCAGGCCCTTGTGCCTATTGTAGAAAGGCTTCTTCTTTTTCTTCTTAGTATTAGTTGAGTTCAAATTCCGCCGATGTCGACTTTGCCTTTCATCCTTTTGGATCGATAAATTAGGTATCAGTGAAATACTGGGTCGATGTAATCGATCAGCCCCTCCCACCAAATTTCAGGCCTTGTGTCTTTAGCAGAAAGGATCATTATTATCATTATGAAGTTAGCGAGCTGGCAGAATCGTTAGCACGCCAGGCGAAACGCTTACGGGTATTTCGTTCGTCTTCACATTCTGAGTTCAAATTCCACCGAGGTCGACTTTGCCTTTCATCCTTTCGGGGTCCATAAAATAAGTACCGGTTGAACGCTGGAGTCGATGTAATTGACTCGTCCTCTCCCTCAAAATTGCTGCCCTTGTGGCAAAATTTGAAACCATTATTATTATTATTTTATGTTTGACTTTTGCTTTGCATTTGTACAAGTTGGATCCAAGTCTCACCCAGAGACCTCAAGAGACAACAAGTTAGAAGTTCATGTAGGTGTTATGCCTAAGGTACCATATATTTGAATTTGTACAGTGTTGTTCTAGAGAATGTTTTAAAAGTTGAGATCACATAGACATTATTTTACGTAGGATATGGGCAGTTCCCATGAGCACTATCTTTTGAACTTCAGCCATTTTGGGGTTTCCTGGTATCTGAGCTAGGTAGTAATCAGCCCGTTTCGCTGTCATTCCCAGGGCACCTATGACAATAGGTATTGTTTTAGCCTTCAGATTCCACATTTTGCTAATTTCTATTTCAAGATCTTTATATTTGCTCAGTTTTTGGTAGGTCTTGACAGATACGTTTATATCGATTGGGACAGTCATATCAATGAGGAGGCATGATTTTTGTCTGAAGTCTTTCAGTATGATGTCTGGCCTATTTGCATCTATCTTTCTGTCAGTTTGAATATACCCAGTGAATATATTGTGCAGCTCTATCATGCCTGTTGAGATACTCTGTAGGCGCAAGCAAACTGTACATGGAGACAACATGATCGATGGTCTCATTTTGTTGTTGGCATATACGAGATAATGGGGAACTGCCGTTCTTTAATATGTTGGCCTGGTAGTTCTTTGTAGGTAGGCATTGATCTTGGGCTGCTATGATATACCCCTCTGTTTCTGATTTCAAGCCAGAGGCCATTAGCCATTGATGGGTAAGGGCTTTGTCAATATCTGCATTATTCGCTCACTTTGGGTATTTGCTATTGAGAGGTTTTCCATGCCATTTATCAGTTATATCTAAGGCAGCAATTTTAGCCAGGGTTTTCAAGCGCTTAGCTTTTTCTGCGGGTGTTTCTAGTTCGTCTAATTCTCGAATTTGTTGTAATTGGAATTCACTTAGATATTCCTTTGTCTGTTTTATTACCGAGTAAGATGCTTTCTTGCTTTCATGTTTTGAGGCAAGTTTTAGCATCCAGTCCGCAGAGTTTTTCAGATAGGTGTCTAGGCCAATTGTGGCTACCTTCATTGTTAATGCCAGCTGTAGAAGTCCACGGCCTCCCTCTTTTCTTGGCAGATAAAGACGTTCTATATCTGCCTTAGGGTGGTGCATTCTATGCATTGTCAACAGTTTTCGTATTTTTCTGTCAACATTACATATTTCAGTAATTGACCAGTTAACGAAATTGAAACTGTAAGTCACGACTGGTATGGCTAGAGCATTGATCGCTTCGATCCTGTTTCTTGCGTTTAGCTCTGTCTTCCGTATTGCTCTCACCCTGCGATAACATTATTATTATTATTATTATTATTATTATTATTTACTTTTCAGAGCACTCGATTTTGTTTGCTCTGGTAAATTCTGTGAGAGCGCTGTCAGAGGTCTCACAGGGTCTCTTTCAGTACAGTGAAAGATTTGATACTTGGTTGATAATTATCGTGGGGGACACTCAACATCCAGGTACCAATCTCAAAATTCTAGCTGCCCAAGCAGCGCAGTTTTTTGGGCTTACTCTGCTCTTATTTCTCTAACATATTTCTCGAACTTGGTTGCCCCTACAACTACTGGAATGTAACTGCACGTGGGTTCCAGTTAGAATTTTTCTTCAGGTTGAGTAGCCTATCTCGCTCAAAGTTCCCTAAATAAGGTTTATTTAAGGACGTTGAACGAAACACCCTCATTTCCAGAGGTGAAGTATTCAAACCCCAAAGCATTCCTCTCAACACATGACTATAATGCTCCGCCACTACTTCTGCTCATGATGAGAGATGTAGATATCGACAGCCGCTAAGGGACATGCTCAAATTGTTATGGTCGAACAACTGACAAGCAAATCTGTGGTATTGAGCAGAATATTTGCTGTAGTCTGTCTTTTATATCAAGATAAAACATGTACATAACACTTCCAAGCAGTTAAGATCTGAAACCATGAGACCCAGTGTCTGGTACTGCATCAGCGCAATTATTATTATTATTATTATTATTATTATTATTATTAATATTATTGTTGTTGTTGTTATTGTTATTGTTGTTGTTGTTATTATTATTATTATTATTATTATTATTATTATTATTATTATTATTATTATTATTGTTGTTGTTGTTGTTATTTTTATTGTTGTTGTTATTATTATTATTATTATTATTATTATTATTATTATTATTATTATTAGTAGTAGTAGTAGTAGTATTCCGGTGGCAGACAAAATACTTTGCAATCTTCCGGGTCTTTACCTTCTGAGTTCAAATGGTGTCGAGTTCACCTCTGACTTACATTATTTCGGGGTCAATGAAATAAGTACAAGGTCAATTTATCCTACCTCCACCCCACAAAATTCCTTGTCTGATAGCAAAATTTGAAGCATGTTGTTATTGATATTTTTGCTATTATAATTTCAAATATCTATTTTTCTACACCATACCATCGATGTATATGTATCGGAATATTCAAAGTTTAATAAAAAAAAATGTATAACAGAAAACATAACAACGTAATATGTGTACACGATTAAGAGGGATTAAGCTAATCGGAGAGAAAAAAAGAGATGTTTTAAATTTATGACGATAAACCATATAATCACGTAAGGCTCTTAAAGTGATATATACCTAAGTTCCATTAGGTATGATGGGAACAATGACTGATAAAGAATTGTGATGCAAGGATGAATGGTGCTCAAATGTGACCTAGAAATGATTTGGTGCAGAGCCAAAACTATACTCAGGCTGAATAGAACAGGATTTTTTAGTTTTATTTGGAGAGCAATTGGTAGCCAGTGAAGTTGTGTTAATGGTCGTTTAACAAAACGTGTACAAGTGTTTTAAATGATTTTGAGAGCTTTGTAAATTCTGATCAGAATACCATTACTATAATCCGAATTAGAAGCAATGAAACCATAAATGAGGTATTTTACATTGTCTCGACTCAGAACTTTACTAAGTCTATAAACTTCACAGATCAAATATATATATACACAGACAGATATATCTTTTTTTATTTTACTTGTTTCAGTCATTAGACTGCAGCCATCCTGAATTCTTTTTAGTCGAATGAATAGTCCCCGGTACTTATTTTTGGTTAAGCCTGGTGCTTATCCAATCAGTCTCTTTTACCGAATCTCTAGGTTACGTGGAAGTAAACACACCAACACCAGTTGTCAAGCGGTTGTGTGACACACATACACACACACACACACACACACACACACACACACACACTCGCACACACACTCTCTCACACACATACAGACACACAGACACACACACACACACACACACACACACACACACACACACACACACACACACACACACACACACACACACACACACTATATACGACAGTCTTCTTTCAGTTTCCGTCTTCCAAATCTCTTCATAAGGCTTTTGACTGACTCGAGGCTATAGTAGAAAACACTTGCCAAAGGTACCACGCAATGGGACTGAGCTCGAAACCATGTGGTCGGGAAGCAAGCTTTTTATTACACAGCCACGCCTGCGCCTATATATATATATCTTACATATTAAAACTGAAAATGTCTGTGTGTGTGTGTGTATGTGTGTGTGTGTGTGTATCGGTATGTTCTCATTTCGCGCCAAAACGGTTCGACTGATTTTTCTTAAACTTCACACGCACATCGCTTATGTGTCTGGGGAGGTTTTAAGTATAAACTGATTTCGAAAAATGTTCGGGTAAACGACAGGAGGAATACCATTTGGGCGTGGTTGAACAGCCGGCGGTATTATTTTTAAAGTTTCCAAGGGAAATAACCCATTACCTCCTTCGTAAATTATTTGCTAAAAATGAAATTGAGTATACTTATTTCTTAGTATTTGAATAATTTTAGTTATTTTCTCAATTTATCCAGTACAAAGCTTAAACAAGTTAATAGTATTCTCCCAAACATTAGACCCTCTTATTTCGGTTAGTGACTTATTCACGAATATACCAACACTAGCGCTGCTGAGGGTAATATTCTCTGGGAACGCACAAAAGCTTTTTTCACAGTTAATTACTTTGAATTGTTATTATCTCATATCTGATTAGCCTGTTATTACATAACATGTTTCACGATTTTAGTATACATACCTTATTAGTATTTCTTTCTATGTTCGATATATCCGGGGAACATATTAAAGCCATTTTCGGGGCTACTTTATTTGAATTCTTACTATAGGGTAATTACTTTCATGTTATTACATAACTGACTTCATAATTTGGGTATTCATAACTTATTGGGAATTCCTAAAAACAAGATCCTTTGTTAGACAGTTCGAGATTCTCAATAAATAGACAAAAACCGTATTAAGGGCTACATACTTTGTATTGTTGTTACTGGATTAGCGTAACAATTATGAGAATGGAACCAAGGGATAAGCTCACTTTACCGGGAATTACCGGGCCCGTCACCTAGTATATATATATATATATATATATATATATATATATATATATATATATATATGGATATGTATATATATCCACCTATATATATATGGATATATATATATAAAATATATATAGTGGATTTTCATCGAAGAGTTCTTGAAACTTGGTTATTTTCCCTAAAACTATATATTATATATATATATATATATATATATATATATATAGAGAGAGAGAGAGAGAGAGAGAGAGAGATAAATATGTATGCGTATATATATATATATATATATATATATATATACATATATATATGCTTTCGGTGCAAATGCTTTTGTCATACGACGCCGTATTTTACAATACTGTAAATAATAATAATGGTATTTTATATAAGCTTAAAGCTTATGGTGTTCACCGTGCAATGACTAAGCAAAATAGTCTAATAACGGGGATGTGGGTTCGCGTCCCACGCAGATGGGAAAGCCTTCTTTTTTCTGTCGAGAGCTTATATGCTCCGTTATTAGACTATTTTCGTTACTCATTGCATGGTGAACGGCATAAGTTTAAGCTTATATAAAAATACTATTATTATTATTTACAGGATTGTAAAATACAACACCCTATAATAAAGCCGTTCGCACCGAAAGCATATATATATATATATATATATATATATATATATATATATATATATATATATATATATATATATATACATATGCTTATTATAGCCTCAGGCCGACCAAGACCTTGTGAGTGGATTTCGTACCCGGAAACTGAAAGAAGACTGTCGTATATATGTGTATATCTCTGTACGTGTGTGCGTGTGTCTTGTGTTTGTACCCCCCACCATTGCGTGACAATTGATGTCGCTGTGTTTTTATTCCTGTAACCTAGCAGTTTGGTAAAAGCCACTGACAGAATGAGTACTAGGCTTACAAAGAATAAATCCTGTGGTTGATTTCTTGACCAACCGCAGTGCTCCAGCATGGCCGCAGTCAAATGACTGAAACAAGTAAAGCAATAAAAATCTATGCCATTTTAATCCCGAGCAAGGCCGGCTATCTCTGCTAGTATATATACATTATTTACATTCGACGGATATTTGTCCGCATCTTGTTTGTTGTTAACACAACGTTTCGGTTGATAAACCCTCCAGCCTTCATCAGGTGTCTTGGGGAAATTTCGAACCTAGGTTCTCATTCCTAAGGTATTTTTCGATGTTATCATCATCATCATCATCACATCATCATCATCATCATTAGTCAGGTCGCTGCCTGGAATCAACTCGGAATCTTGGGATTAGTAGTCCACTACGCCTTATGCCCATATAATAATAATAATAATAATAATAATAATAATAATAATAATAATAATAATAATGCGAGTAAGTCGTGTGACCAAGTGGAAAGGATATGCCATATTGGTAGAATTCCACAAAAATGTAGCACAAGAAATATCTTTAATTGAAACGTAAATCTAATACAAAGCAGCTTCTTATTTTATCCCTTTCGGTCGGATTCGATATCAAAATATGAAAGCAGTTACTGTAAGTGTACGAGTGAGGCGTTAGGTTAGGGTGTTGCTCGCGCAATCTCAAAATCGTGGTTTCGATTCCTAGACAAGGCGGTGGTTTCGATTCCCGCACAAGGCTGTGCGTTGTGTTCTTGAACAAAACACTTTATTTTATGGTCTCCAGTTCACTCAGCTGTAAATGAGTAACCATACGACAGACTGGCGTCCCTTTTAGGAGCCTATAGTAATCTTTGGCATGGAAACCGGATAACCAGTCCTAAGAACGCACTCAAGCTTGTAATTACTTCAGTGTATTAATAGGGAAGAAAATTGTGTTAACGAAATATTAATAACAAAAAAATCCTACAAGCGAGTTATAAACAGTTAATCGAGTTTAGCTTATGATTGTCCCTGGGAGGGTATAAATGGTAAAGTCGACATCAGTAAGTTTTCAAATTCTAGAAAGTAATCTTATGTAACTAAATTTTAATCCAGCTTTAGCTCAGACCCTGTCATTTTCAGTCATCATATTTGCGTGTGAATAAAAATCTCGGAGTGTTTTAACGTCAGGTAAATCATTTTAACTTCCTGTGTTCGCCATCGTTTATTTGATAGGATTCATGCTTTATATTGTTTTTCGTTGCTTTCGTGGATTCCCATGATTCTGTCGCCATCTAATTCCAATATTATGAATTTGAATCAGGATCTTGTGTAATAGTGAATCTTTCATAAGCTAGTACATAATCATGGACACCACCCCTATGGATACGTTACAGTTATTCTCTTGACAGAGCTTAGTGATCCTGACCGTTGATCTTCTAGGATTCCTCCGCTCTGCATCAATGTTAGAAGCGCTGTTGGCTCAGTTCAATTTTTCCGCTACCTCTTCACTATCCGCTATACTGCTGCTGCCCCATGACTTTGCCGTATTCCAAGCAGGGTGGCTGAACGCGTACTATACCATACCAAAGGACAGCCTGTAACTATGCAGGGCAGGAGGAATTTTTTAAATACCCGCATACCTCAGTATTAGTACTTAAAATTCCACCAATATACTGCATATTATAAATAAATATTTTTGTGTTCCTGTAATGTTAGACCACAGCACTTTTAATAGCGTAGAATGAAGATGAACTATTTATTTTGCTGTATTTATAGCTCATCATAGTTCTCTTATCACTCCTTTCCAAGATATCGATAAATAGTAGCTGAGAGCAATTTATTAAAATATAAAGAACAGTATGAAAGGTAAACTTCATTTACATAATGCTACAAGACTGGCGCCTCAGCAGTTTTTGCTACAGTGTCTTTATAACTGAACACAGACTTAAGGAATAATAGATACATACATCCATGAATAGAGAGCCACATTCACACACACACATACACGCGCGTATAGTGAGAGAGAGAGAGAGGGAGAGAGGGGGAGGAAGAGAGAGAGAGAGAGAGAGAGAGAGAGAGAGAGAGAGAGAGGGAGAGAGGGGGAGGAAGAGAGAGAGAGAGAGAGAGAGAGAGAGAGAGATAGAGAGTTAGAAACCTATCGTAATGTGGTTACTAGATCCCTGAGCTTGCTCATACATGTACACCTGCTGTAGCCATATGAGCCAGTCTAGCCTGTGTCAATAACCACATCGAAACGAACATCTATAAAGCCACTGATTCAAAACAATACCTATTATTCAACTCTTGCCACCCCAAACACATAAAAATTAATATACCTCATAATCTAGCGAAATCAATCTGTACCATAGTTTCGGATACCAACACTCGTGAACGAAGACTCCTTGAACTTAAATCAACACTAATCAGGAGACATTACCCAACATCATTAATAAATGATGGGATTAAACGAGCGAAGGAAATAGACACACGAATATTAAGGCAAGTTAACTGCAATACTACGCCAGATCTAAGAATACTCCCATACATTACACACAACCTTAAAAACAATGAGGCCTTCAACGTCATCATCCAAAATCTATTCTTTCTCACTGGAAATAAAACAATGAACAAAATTTTAAGCTCACACAAAATTATCAAATGCAACCGAAATCATTGAAAAAATATTAACCAGCGCAAGACTATATCCATTAACAACGGAACCAAAAGTGAAAAAATGCGGGCGGCCTAATTGGCACATACTCCCACCTTTTGGAGGGTTCAGAGTTTCACTTCAAACAAGGTGAAATATTTAAGATAAAATCAAATTTCACCTGTGCCTCTGAAAACTTAATCTATGCTATTACCTGCTTAGGGTGCGGAAATCCCTATATAGGCCTAACAGGAATGTCACTCCGAAGAAAAACAACTCTTCACAAAGAACAAATCCACTACCCACAATATAGACAGATACAAGTCAGCGAGCACATAGAACTTCTTAATTTTCCCTTTTTATCAATGGTCACAGAACACCTCAGTACAGCAAAGATTAAATAAAGAGGCAACTTTCATTAACCTTACCATTACCAATAATTCTAACTAATCTCCATACATCCTATACACCATTCATGTTCCAGTATTTATATCCGCCTTAATTGCATCACTTCCAGAACTGCTTACCTCCCTTGCATGTAATCTTTTCACTCAGGTACTCTTAAACCCAACACCATTTGGAAATCGGTGTTCATTCAAATTCAGTGATTAGTTCTAACGATACCAGTATGACTTTGAATCTCTATAATGATTCATAATAAAGATTTATATACTTCAGAATTCCACCTCAAATAATCTAATTGTATGTATATATCGTTGCTTTTCTTTTAAAAAGCCTTTATTTTTTATATCTAACGTGCATTTTCTCTGTTTTCTTTTTACTTTTCCCTTATTTATACCACGTGTAGTCTTTTTTCTTTGAATACTATCTCTATTACACACACACACACACACACACACACACACACACACACACACACACACACACACACACACACACACACACACACACACACACACACACATATATATATATATATATATATATACATACATATATATACATCTGCCCTAACTCTTCGAAACTCCGGTGTTTTAATGGTGGCAGCTGATGAAGGATATGTTCTCTATGTGGCCTGCTTGTTTGTTGTACCTTGTTTATCATTTTGTCCATGTTCCTTTGCAACGTCATGTACCCAGATATGTATCTATATGTACATGTAGATGAAGGTATGTACATACATGTACATATATGTGCTTATACTCCTATATTGTTTATATATATATATATATATATATATATATATATATATATATATATATATATATATATTCTTTTATTCTTTCACTTGTTTCAGTCATTTGACTGCAGCGATACTGGAGCAAATGTCTGAAAGGTGTTAGTCGAATAGATTGATCCCAGCACTTATTCTCGGTAAGCCTGGTACTTATTCTATCGGTCTCTTTTGTTTAGTCGCTACTTTATGGGAACATAAACACACCATCATCAGCTGTCAAGTGATGGTGGTGGTGGGGGGACAAACACAGACACAAAGACACACATTAATGTATACACACACACACACACACACACACACACGCACACGCACACACACACACACACATATATATATATATATATATATACGACAAGCTTCTTTCAGTTTCCATCTACCAAATCCACTCACAAAGCTTTAGTCGGCCCGTGGCTATAATAGAAGACACATGCCCAAGGTGCCACGCAGTGCGGCTGAATCCGGAACAATGTAGTTGGGGAGCAAGCGTCTTACCACACAGCCACGCCTACATACATACATACACACATACATACATACATACATACATACATACATACATACATACATGCATACTTATGTATGTATATATATAATATATAAGCCTAAACGAGGTTGTGGTGGCGAACGCGTAAATCAAGCTTGGACAGGAGACCGACAAGAACACGTATATATAAGTTATATATAAGTTAAAATGCTGTATCGAAATCTTGTTTCGGGTAAGTTCCAGGTAGTGTGCCTGCAGAACACGTTCGCCACTTATAGCTTACCGGTCGTCATCCGCGTCACTGCGATTTCGTCGCTGGAACTACGTAAGGAATTCTTTGGTGCCCGTTGGGTATATTCTAAATAATTAATACGTAGTGTATCTAGAAGCTTTATTTAACGCAACAATCAGAGTGTATCTAGAAGCTTTATTTAGTGCACTGCTCGCTATTAGGTAGGGAACGATG
Organism: Octopus bimaculoides; assembly: GCF_046866305.1. Taxonomy (NCBI): domain Eukaryota; kingdom Metazoa; phylum Mollusca; class Cephalopoda; order Octopoda; family Octopodidae; genus Octopus; species Octopus bimaculoides. The sequence continues at coordinate 31,173,209 of NC_142938.1, read as the reverse complement.
TAATAACGAGATGCATCCCATAGTGCAAGCCTCAGCAGGTGGCGTCATAGGCTTCAAAGGTTATAAAATTTACATTTCATTCCAAACTAGACGCTGGTGGTATTATGGTGTGTTGCTAGTAATTCACACACATTGGTGAAGTAAAGATGCTTGTGGTCTGTATACAGGAAGCGGTTTATAATTAATACAAAGAATATAATGTAAAGGGGCAGGAAAGAGTTAATGAAACTATACTGAACGGCCCTAAAGCGTGTGCAGATCTTTGATGGCTAGTTGTGACAGTCAAGCGTGACGGCGTGGTCAAGAATTTGGTGGGGGTGTGGTTCCCGGTTTTAGACTTGATGGCTGCTTAATTGCCCTGTGGCCCGTATAAATATGGGGACATACACTGATTCACACCAACTCCGATATAGACATATACAAGTATATACGCACATACACACGCACACACATTTTGGTACACAACACACCCTGTTAAACAAAGTGTAGTTACTAGTTTGAGGCACAGTGAGAGATTAAATAAAAAGTAGATGCATATTTCACGTTTCGTGCTTTAGTTCTTCTTCAGAAAGTTAGAGAAAGAAAAGTGGGGGAGGGGCGGGGAATGAATAAGCGAGAGTTACGGAGATATGTATACATGTGTATCTATCTATCTATCTATCTATCTATTTAGAATGTATATATATATATGTCTTTGTGTCTGTGTATGTATGTGAATATGTGTGTGTGTGTGCGTGTGTTTGTGAGTGTGTACCCAATATATATATATATATATATATATATATATATGTATGTGTGTGTGTGTGTGTGTGTGTGTGTGTGTGTATGAAGAGAGACGATAAACAATTGGTAGAAGAATATTTAGCAAAATTTATATACCACTTCATCTAGCAAGCGGGGCTTCATTTCAGTGAGGGGAGCCGTTGCACAGTAATACCGTCAAGAGAAGGCCCCATAAACGGCACGCATTCTCTCCTGATGATCCCATAAGCTTGCTAGTATCCGGTATACAGAGCTTTCAACTGGTGGCACTTGCATCTCCGAGTAGTTTGCAATATGTGTGTGTGTGTGTGTGTGTGTGTGTGTATGTGTATACATTTTATGCGTGTGTTTATGTTTGTATGATATTGCATATACATATATGCATGTGTGCATGTGTGTGTGTATGTGTGCGTGTGTGAGCGCGTGCGTACATATTTGTGTGTGTATTTGTCTGTGTGAAATGCTAGAGTGCATGTGAATTACATACAGAATAAAAGCATATTTGGAAGAGCGAGAGTGAGTGCGAGTTTATAAGTGTGAAAAAGTGCATCCTTCTGTATTTAAGGAATTAGGTGACAGTTAGCTAACGTTACTCCCTGGGGAATTTAGAAGCAAATTATCTGGGACAGCCGCACATCCGGTACCACTACATTGCAAACACTGTCAACTCTTCAATCAGAAGTTGATCTCATAATTTTACATTACAAACTGTTTCTCTTTCCTCTGTAAACTATAGCTCTATCTCTGTCATTCACAAATATATTTCTTCTCTCATTTGTGGTTCATACAAAAAATTTCTGTTTTTTTTCTATTGTTCTTCATTTATTTATTTTTTATCTATAGTTGTGTTTTTTTGTGCTTGTTTCGATTGTTGGTTGTTTTATTCCTTTTCATTTTGGTACAATTTCAAAAAATATGATCTCATTTTAACTGGTCTCCGGTTGAGGTTATATTCATATATGAAATGTATGGTATAGTTCAATTAGACGATAAAATACTAACAACTACAGTGAACATATTATATTCAGAAACCAATATAATACACGCAGACACACATACGTGTATATATATATATATATATATATATATATATATATATATATATATATATATATATATATATATATATATATATATATATATGCTCGCTCACATGCAAATAGACGCATACACATATTTGCATGTTTATTTTGAAATCAATATTATGAAAGGAATAAATTATTTTGAATGTTTCTGAAAGCAATACAAGAACCACAAATATTATACTGTGAAGTTAAAACAATGTTAAATGTTGGACCGCATTGAAATATATTTGGAGTTAGTAAGCAGTCGACTGGCATACTAGAAATAGCAGCTCAATTTCCATAAAATCACACTCTACTCTCGTAAAACTAAGATCATACACCACACACACACACACACACACACACACACACACACACACAAACACGTAATGGTGTTATTGGAATCTAATCATAGAACTATTCGATCATAGCTGACCTGGGTTTAAGCATCAGGAATATGTCTGATTTATAACCAAATAACACTAAATATTTTGAATATGATAATGAACAAGGGAGGTACTCAGTTGAACTTAATCTTCAACCTTGGGTAATTTAACTCTTCCCTACTGTGCCAATGCCCAGAAGTAGTGTATATATAATAAGTTGCCAACGTGATTTTACCTCCCTCATTATTTCAATTTAAATAATACTGCACGAGAACTTTTTTTTTGTCAGTAAGTGTTATTTCCTATTTATTTCTATTTAGAAATCAAAAGGAATGACTCTTATTTCCTTCAAACTTTGCTTTTCTGGTTTGGACATATATATTTTTGAAACTGACTTATTTTCCATTACATTTCATATAGATTCAGCACTGATTTGCTCAAGCAGAAATATCGCTATAGCAAATATTCTGCTCAATATCACAGATTTGCTTGTCAGTTGCTTGAGTTTAACCACTTGAGCATATCTCTTAGTGGTTGACGATATGTGTATTACTGATCATGGGCATTTGGGGAGCACCATAGCCATGTGTTGAAAAGGTTTCTTTGGAGTTTGAATAAATGTAATAAAAGCAAAATTTGAAGGAAATGTTAGCTATTTTTCATACTTTCTAAGGGTAAGCAAATAGGAAATTACAGTTGCCACCCAAGGACAAAAATTGCGTTACACAGTATAATTTACCCTAATTACTCTATTTTTCCTCCTTTCCCGCATGCGCTGTCCCCTAAATTTCCTTTGATCGTTTTACATAATGCAGTTATATATTTGAGAGATGAGGAATTATGTACATTATTTACAATTTGACGGATATTTGTCCTCATCTTGTTTGTTGATAACGCAACGTTTCAGATGACATACGCTCCAGCCTTCTTCAGGGGAAATTTCGAACCTGGGTTCTCATTCCTAAGGTATTTTCGAACTCGGAATTTTGGGGTTAGTAGCCCGCGCTCTTAACTACTACGCCATATGCCCGTGGGCAATTCTGGAGTGAATTTTAGGGCTTATAAATCTAATATTCTCCTACCCTTCCTTAATACCAGTTCTCCTATGCTATTCATATCTGCTCTAGGTCTGCTTAGGAGGTTATTATGTCGTAGCATATGTGCTACTTCTTTTAGTTTTCGAATTTTCCAGTGGTGTTCTCTGTCTGTTATTTTAACTTCATCCCACAGGGGGAGGTGGCTTCTGTTTTTCCGTACAGCTATACTCTGAAATTCACTCCATAATTGCCCACGGCAAGTGGCGTAGTGGTTAAGAGCGCGGGTTACTAACCCCAAGGTTCCGAATTCAATTCCAGGCAGTGACCTGGATACTATTAATAATAATAATAATAATAATAACATCGAAAAATACCTTAGGAATGAGAACTCAGGTTCGAAATTTCCACAGGACATCTGAAGAAGGCTGGAGAGTATATCAGCCGAAAGGTTGTGTTAACAACAAACAAGATGAGGACAAATATCCGTCAAATGTAAATAATGTATCGTTTTGTATGTCTGGGATTGATCTTATCTTTAACTACAGTTTTACCTATATAAGCTTTAACGTTTTATCCCAAGATACATCACTAGTTTATGTTGAGATTAGAACCGCGGATCTTGACAATTACATAAGAATTGTCCATGTGTCATATTAATTTTGAAGAAAGCTTTTTATTCCTAATACTGAACCCGAACAACCATTCGATGAGAGAGTAAAACTGATATTGGGTTTCGAACCTGTGTACTGTCAAATTGGAAATCTCAAATATATTTGAGATTTTGTATTCCCAAAACATTCCCACTAACTTAATATAATTTATTTATCCTAGATTAACTAATTTATTTATTCATTTCTTTTCCCATGATCCCCTCGATGGTTTACAGCTTGACAAATGAGCGACGGTCTGTAGGTTTCGAACCTGTTTGCTGTCAGGTTAAAAGCTATATAAGTCGTTGTGTTTCAATGTCTGATACAATAAATATATGAGCAAAAGCTCAGCCGAGTTATTAAGTTTGTTATTTAATTTGATACTGATCCCATTCATAGAATAGTTTCTTTCTCTCTCTCTCTCTCTCTCTCTCTCTCTCTCTCACTCACACACACACACACACACACACACACACACAGAACAACTAGCCGGAGTTTCAGAACATGTTTACAGCTATTATCACGTTCGAGATATTTACCCGGGCGCTGGGTCGGCGGCCGGCCATCATCGTCAATGACATTAATATAATTGCTTCTTGCAAAAGACTGAAATCTGAAACTTTTCAAAGGTGGTGGGGAATGGTGGTGAAAGGGGAAGGAGAGAATAGTAGCATGTGATGGTTTTTACTTCATCCTGGGGCAGGAGCTAAGGGAAATAACTCCAATCCGGTTCGAAAAAAACCGAGTTACGATTGCAATTGCTCTGAAACCTTGAAATTATGGCGGAGGTCGATTTCAATGTGATTGATTTTCACCATTGTCTGTACAAGGTCTCGGCTTTAAGGAGATTGTGTGATGTTTATTCATTTCTCGATGGTGTGCGTGATGGAAAAATAGCTGAAAATACGAAATGAAACTGAAATACGATCTCACTTCATCTGGTGGTCCACCTCTAGAGCATGGCGCTGGCCACGAAACACTTATATCAGAGCTAATGTCTCTTTTCTGTTGTAACTTAAAGCAGAGATCTTGACCTAATTCGTTGATACTTTAGCTGAAATAAATAAATAAAAAGAACGATAATAATAATGATAATAATAATAATAATGATAATAATAGAAGAGAAATAACTAGGGACAAAGTTACAAATAACCCAAGTTAGCGATCCAGCTCCTTGAAACCGTGAACAAGGAAAGTTTTCTCCGACTGTGACACATCTCAATCATTAGATTCTTACATAGCACCACAATTTCCAGATTAAAATAGACTTGGTCATCTGTACAGGACGGTCTGTCGTCGGAAAATCACGCTTCAAGAAATCTGATATAGCTTTGCAAAGAAGTTGGTAAAAAACGTTTGGAAAGAAATCACGACCAACACTTTTACTTTGCCAGTCCGATACAGAAATTATAAGTAACATTCTCTCTCTCTCTCTCTGTATATATATATATATATATATATATATATATATATATATATATATATATGCACATACACACGTGCGCACATACACAAACACACACACACACACACACACACACGTACGAACATACATGCATGCATACATACATACTTACATAGATACAGGGTGTTCGGGATAAATTTGACGATTTTTTTTGTCTTTTGTCTTTAATTTCAGGAGCAGCTTGATGCATTGGTGAACAGTCAACGGTGTTGGAGAGCATAAATATAGAAGTTGTAGTTGACTAAAAGTTAGCTGATATGGAAGACTAGAAGCCATTTGAATATTAGAAAATAGTTACTGGCATTATGATGATTCGTTCCCAGGACTGCTGCTCAACGCTCTGTGAATACTATAAATGCTCTAAGACGTGGCATGGGTGGCTGCAACGGAAACTACTAAGCTGTGGCCAACAGGAAGGAGCAGGGTGAAGCAGGGCGAACCAGGCGTTTCTTACTGTCCGCACGCCGAAATACATTCTCTTAGGCTCAATTCGCACGGTTATGTGAAACTGCTGGGGACTGTGGTCCAACTCTGACTGGAGAAGGTTGCCATTGTAAGGCCCTATGTGTGAATGTAGGATTCAGTTCCTTGTCATACCTCCGAAAAGTGTGAGAATGAGTTGGAGAATTTCTACGATCTCTTCAGCCCCAGTGTCTGGTTTTCTAACTCCTGCAATATCAAAGCCGAGCTGATGGCCAAAGTTAAGGAGATGTTCAAAGATCTTCCAGGGACAAAAGGAGGAACGCATGTGCCAGATTCCGGAGCCATCCTGAGGTCGTGATGGAAGTTGAGAGCAGCTACTTAACTCTCAGCCATTATCTTGTTGATATTTTTTAGTTTTTAAAATTCTTTTATTTTTGAATGAGTTATTGTGTTTTCTGTTCCTTTAATGCAAACACTAAAATTTAGACCGGACACCCTATATATACGTAGGTGTACTGAAAAGTTCTTGGCTTTAAGGGTTTCGCGAAAGCTCTGGTTGGAGGCCCAGACTTCTCAGTTCTGGACCGCTACAATAAGTGTGTAAATCTGAGAGGGGAATATGTTGAATAAAATCATAATTAACTGATCCTACTGTATTTTCTTTTACCCAAAGCCGGGAACTTTTCAGCACCCATCGTATGTGTGTGTGTGCATATATACATACATACATACAAGAACACACACACACACACACACACACACACACACACACATATATATATATATATATATATATATATATATATACGTACAACAACAAACGGGGTGTGTTAGTTTAACGCTCACGAAAAATGGAAGAAGTATTTAACGGTTCGTTCCTTCGCTCTTCCACAGAAAGGATAGATGGGGAAAGAAAAAGAAAGAGAGTAAAATAATGAGTTTGAATTAAAAAGTCAAAACATGCTCTGTGTGTGCGTGTGTTTGCTTGCAATGCACATGCACTTTTCTTGAAGAACATGGATTATCTTCCCCTATTGAGTAATTCCTTCTTAAAGATATCTTCAATATCCAAATGATTTATCATACTACTTTTACTAATGCTACTATCAAACAATCCACCGAAACCAAATTATTGACTCTGACGAACTGTTGTTGTTAATTACTTTCAACTTTGCTTTAGCTTCCAATCAAGCACATTGCCACTATTTCTTACATTCCTTCAATCATATACTTTGCTGACAGGACACTGATCTAAGAATTGCATTCCCTAACAACTTCATTCTCGAGATTGAGAACTGCACGCAAAATATGGTTTTACACACTTGGAAACGTCAACACCTTTTCAAACATTTAGTCTCGAAAATGTGTCTCGCATAATTCTTAGAAATCCTGTCACCATTTTGCGACTTAATCTAACATGATATATTTCAGACATTAAAACTTCCGATTACTTCACTATATATAAAATAGACGTACGTGTATGTGTGTGTGTGTGTGTGTGTGTGTGTGTGTGTGTGTGTGTGTGTGTGTGTGTGTGTGTGTAGGGGGATCAGAAGCATTAGAAACGGCAAATCGAAATGTTTCGTGCAGACAGCTTTTTCTCGGCAGACTGTACTGGTTATGACGATCACATTCAACCAGACGATGCTGACTGTATGAAACCATTAGGATTAAGACTGTAATCCTGCTTATCATACGTATACACACATTCCATTCTACTAGACATGTGAGGTATTATGATCACAGTGTGTATGCTCTAAGTAGGCTAATTCACATGGGCTATCCTTGCCACATCCACCCACTTTTCAACAAAAATGCTGGGAGGCAGCACTTCACTCTGCAATCTCACTTTTCTTGAAAAAGTCGATGACGGTTTGACCGAAGAGGAAAGTATCTTTTTTCAGTCCATTGTATCTCGTCCAACACACTACCTCTTTCGCTATAGCCACAAGGAAGAGGAAAACTGCTTGACCTTCTCAGCCAAAAGATGGCGGCGGGGCAATCCTCATGAAGGACTCGGCTGACAACCAGATCTTTCCTACGCGCGACAACTGTTACACAAATCTCCACAAGTCAGCAATGCTCTTTCATTGGATAAGTGTATGCAGAACGGTTTCATCGGTCTGCGTGCATCTTCCACAGGACGTCTGACTGCACTTCCGTGCATGTAGAGCTTATCTCGAATCGGCAGAGTCCCCTGATAACATTGTCTGGTTACGGGTTTCTAGACGCTATCCATAGGCCTCGGCGCGAACGTACTCCAGAAAATTGATTTCTTCCAGCGCCTGGAGCCTCTCCAAGGATCGTCGTCGCTCGTACCAGCCACGAATCCCCTACAGAATGCCAATGTGGAACTTCCGACCGCAATGACCAACAACAACAACAAGTCCCGCGCAGAAAAACAAAAGATGGTACAACACAAAGGAAAGTAGGTATTTACATATAGTGCGTGTAAAGAGTAAAAAATTAAAATAAAATTCCAACAATAAAATTCCCAAAAATCAGGGAAGCTCTGCTTAAGGGCAACCGAAGAAGTCCTACTAATCCTGGCTACCCGAACGCCAAGAGCACCTCGGACAGTTACCCCTCTCCATTCCCTCTGGCCTGCAGGTGCATGCTCAGAGTATGCCTATTCACACAGGCCATCCTAACCACATTCACCTACCTTTTAATAAATATACTGGGGGGAAGCACTTTCTTCCTCATCCTCCCTATCTTGGCCGAAGAGGAAGATGTCTGTTTTCAGTCCTTTCAACCTCATCCACACGACTACCCCTTTCTTCACTGCCACCAGACAGAAGAAAACTGTCTTCCCTTCCCGGGAATGTATTCGAGTACAGAACTCGAACGTGGAACTTCCTCAGACAGCATTGTCCAACTGGCTGAGAGACGTAGGCGCTTGCTAACACTCCTTCTTGATCTACGCTTGGTCCATGGACCGTAGTTCCGTCATTGAGACGAGCTGTAGAAAATCTTCTCTGGCAAACGGTGACCATACTTGCTCATCGTTAAGGGAACACTGGTGATGTCACCGCCCCACTGTTCTTATTCACATGGAGGTCTGCATAGAAGCAAAGACCAAGCAATTTAACCGATCCTTCAGTCCAACGTCCTACGACTCTGTCAGGTGGCATGGACCTGCTTCTTTAGGTACCCAGCTGCTTCCTCTGGTTAATCTTTGATCTTTTTACCACTTCGTATTCCCTTAAGATAGTGTCGATCATTTCGATTTCCGAGATGTCCGACATGGAAACTGGCCGACAGGAGGATAGCCTCCGATTATTGGTGGCCGGCCCTAACAAAAGCTTTTGATTGATCCAAATTGATCAAGACCCCACCCATGACAGGATTGTTACCACCCTGCTCTATGGTGTAAATGAATTGGAAGATGTTGTAGATAGATCTGTTTGGGATACGCATGCCTGCGCGTTACCGACCAGTTTATTGATGACATGCGCCAACCTCTTAGTTAACACCTTGGCTAAAATCTCAAAATCTACGCTTAGCAGATTTACGGGTCTAAAAATTCGGCCCTTCTTGTTGGAGTCCATTCTTAACAGCACCCCACGCCTCAGCTCACAACACTGGGAGTTCTTTTTTTCTGTTGCCAGTTGCAGTAGACATTTTGAATATTTAAATACAAATATACAGATATTTATATTAATTGATCCAGCTTACAGAGAAAATTAAAGGTGTGGAAGGAAGCTGTTGTAAGTCCAACAGCTGTTTCTGGGGGCTCGGAGATCCATCATAATGTTGGTAGATGTGGTCATAATGGAAGCAATCAACATTAGGTAATACTCGGTTCCGAACCAGAGTAGAAGGGATCTTACATTTCAGATCTTAATGCTGAAAAGTTCAAACATGGAATGATTAAATGTAGGAAGCCAGCCGTATTACAAGGGTGAAATCGAAGGGTCAGAGGAGTTATGGAGAGTGTTAAGACAGAGAATAATTGTGAGAGAAAATAAGAGAGCTAGTTCAGGAAGAGGGTGGGGGGTTAATAATGAGGTATTAATGGAGGTGGTAGTAGAGGTGGAGAGTTGGGAAATGAATGGGAGGTGTAATATAGATAGTAATTGAAGGGTAGTCAGTTGTTATTAAGTTTGTGTTATTAATTTTATGTGTAGGTGTCAAAGTTTAGGGATAATAGCTATAGAATTATTGGAAGTTGAGATAGTGAGGAAAGGAATGGCAATCATCTGAGGGAGAAAAAATGTCTAATTCAGTGGCAGAGGGTTTTGGTAGACGGAAACTGAAAGAATACAGTTGCATATATATATGTATATATCTATGTTTGTGTGTCTTTGAGTCTGTGTCCCCTCCCCTACTCCATTGCTTGACAACCGGTGTTGATGGTTTACGTCTCCGTAACTTTGCGGATTGAATAAGTAATATCCTTTAAAAAAAAAGTCCTGGATTCGATTCGTTCGGCTAAAATTCCTCAAGGTGGTACCCAACATGGTTACAGGCTAATATCAAATAAAGGATAAAAGATCTGTGTGTTAAAGAAAGACATTTTGAAAATGTGCTTGGCGTTTTTAGAATGATTTCTTATTTATTTAAACTCCTATCACAGTTGCATGATTTTCAAAAGTATTGTGAAATCAAAATATCTGGTGCTGTTTGTTCGAAAATTAGATTCGTTTTGAGGAGAAATTATGACTCCAAATGCCATCATTTAAGTTACAATTTGTTTGGTTGGAGTTGGCCATTTACCAGAAGGTAAGTCTGTGTTAGGTCATTGGATTTTATTGTGGTTCTTTGCGTTTTCAGCTCATCTCACGCCGTATTCACCTTTGGTTTTCATCTTTTCGGAGTCAATGAAGCATCATTCAAATACATGGATCAATGATATTGAGTAATGCCCTCTTCTTAAAAATTGCTTGTCAGGTACCTTAATCGGAACCCGCGCTACCACCATATATGTATGCGTGTGTGTGTGCGTGCGTGTGTGTATGTGCGTGTGTGTGTGTGCGTGTGTGTGTGTGCGTGTGTGTGTGTGTGCGTGTGTGTGTGTGCGTGTGTGTGTGTGCGTGTGTGTGTTTTCATACAATTGAATGAATTAAAAATTTATGAAACACAGAATGCATAAATGTACGATAGAACACAATACTTAAACAAAATGAATACTGAAAAATAATCTCGTGTTCTCGTGTACATACTGTGTAGAAAATTACCGGCTAGGGCGAGTTAGAGCACGCCAAATACATACCTACCGGCTGATACTGGATCCTCGTGCACTCAAAGGCGCCTATTATACTTTTTGTCACCATTTAGAGTAGATTAATGTCCACGTCTTCAAGATAGGACTGTTTCAGTTCATTACAGTACATTTCTTTTACCTCTACTAACGACCTGTCGTTCGCTTGTCTTCTATATTCCAGTTTCAAATGCGCCTCCGTCATTTCCGGAATATCTGCAGATACCTGATCTGGTCTACTAGCTTTCAGTTTACTATTGACGTATTGTATACTATTGATGAAGTTGGCCCTCCTCGTCCATTGCTGTTGATTTTTTTCTTTTTCTTTTTGCTACTTCCTTTATTTTTCCTTTTGTATTTCTTTCGATACATTTGATAGTTTCTTCTGAAGGCTTCTTTTTCCTCTTCCTCAGCATCCGACGATGGATTGGTACTATACGTTGCTCTTGCTACAAAAAAAGGACGTATGCTCGCTTGTTTCTTGCTACAATGTAATCACTTCCACCTTTTCCTGGGATAACTAACAGTGTTCCGGAAACTGGAATTTGCTGCTCTTGTTGCTGCCTTACTGATCTCCGATGCTTTCCTTTTTCAATTTTATACCTTCTCTTTCCTTTTCCTCAAGCGGTTCTTATTAAGTCATGTGTAGCAACAAGGTCTTTTGCTCTGTACTGTTAACCTCATGTTCTTTGTCTTGGCACTCTCCACTGGGCACAGTTCGGGTAAGGCCGAATGACTTTCGGGTCATTAATGGTTAAATCTATTCGTTAGCATATTTGAAATATTTTTCTTGCATTATTTGTTTATCAAGATATTCATATTTTTTTCTTCCTCTGCATATTATGTTTTTGTGTTTTATCCTCCGTCTTGGTTGCTACTACAATATTTTGCTTTGTATGTACCTGATATTTTGAATGTGAAACGTGGTCAATCTGTATAAGCAAACAGACGTTTCTACACTTCGATTTTAATACCCCCACCACCACTACCACCACCACCAACAACAACAACAACAATAATAATAATAATGACTATACTGGTACGGTAGATAGTAACAGAATAGAACTATATCAGTAGTGAATGATTAAACCGTAACCCACAGCCAGAAAATGTTATAAAAATATTTTATCGCAGCTGCATAGGTAGACAAGTAGTCAGGCATACATATCCGTAGAAAGAAACATTGATATATTGGTAGGAAGGCAGATATGTCTCTCTCTCTGTTTATCTCTCGCTCTCACTCTCCCTCCTTCTCTCTCTCTCCTTCTCTCTCTCTCCTTCTCTCTCTCTCCTTCTCTCTCTCTCTCCTTCTCTCTCTCTCTCCTTCTTTCTCTCTCCTTCTTTCTCTCTCCTTCTCTCTCTCCTTCTCTCTCTCTCTCCTTCTTTCTCTCTCCTTCTCTCTCTCCTTCTCTCTCTCCCTCTCTCTCTCTGTATATATATATATATATATATATATATACAGAGAGAGAGAGGGAGAGAGAGAGAGAAGGAGAGAGAGAAGGATATATATATATATATATATATATATATACATATATGCGCGCGCGCGCGCAAGAATGTAGATAGCTAGGTTGTTTTCTTTTTCCTTTTTGGACCGAGAAAACAGGACATTACGGTTATGGTACTCTAATCAGTTTCTAAGAATATTCTTTCTGACAAAACATGTCAAATTTTGTCTTCCCGTTGGTCTCTCATTATCTCCGGTGGCCATCTTTTTATCTGATCGATGGACATTCGGACAAACATACTGAATATATTGTTAGACAATACAGACATAGACGAATACAGTATTGTGTCACACACAGGCGTACATAGATACGACATAGACACAGCAAGTAAAGATTTACACCATCCAATCCATCACATTTTGTTAAGAACCTGGGAATTAAACTACCAATAATTAAATCTAGAAATATCTGAAGGTTTCCATCAACACTATCATCATCACCCTCATCCTCATCATCATCATCATCATCATCAGCAGCAGCAGCAGCAGCAGCAGGAGCAGCAGCAGCCCTAGCAGTAGCAGCTATCAATCACTCAATCAAAATAATTGAAAGGAGGTATGATATAACAGAAAACATAATGTACAGATTGCTGTTGACAAAGATGATGATGATGATGATGATGATGAGGTGGAGGAGGAGGAGGATCATGATCATGGTCATGATAAAGAGGAGTGGAGGGGTGTTGTGGCAGAGCGAATGATGATTCAATACAGTTCGAATCCCATAGAAGTCAACTTTGCCATTCATATCACAGGGACTTAGAAAAAATATATAGTAAAGTTTTCTAATTAAGTTTGTGTTTATGTATATACACACTTACACATCAAGATGAGTAAATCGATACGAATCGAATCCTATATGTTATATTTTATTTTTATATTCAATTCACCTGAAGAAAACATTTTTTTAAATGATGTAATTGATTTGTTCATCAATAAAAAAGATTCTGAAACAGCTGTAGTGAACCTTATTTATATTATTCGTGTGTCTGTGTGTGCGTACGCGCGCGTGCGCGTGAATTTCCTGAAGCAGGCTGATGCTGTTTTCAGTTTCGTTACCAACATGAACGGGTTCTTGCGCTTATTTGGAAAATATTAGGAGCGTAAAGAGGGGGACTTGCTGTAGGAACAACCTGAAGCACAATGAAAGAGAAGCTGGTCATACTGAAATACATACGTACAGGGTTGGACAAAATGATGGAAATACCTAGCATCATAGCATAATAATTCTGAGATATCTATAAAACCATCAAAAACTTGTTTATTTTTATGTTTTTTTGATTTAATATTAGTGTTGCTTAATATGTTTTGCTAAAATTGCTGTTTCTTTTCAGATACCATCAGAAAAAAGCAATTAAAATTCATTGAAATGACAGATCTGTCGAACTCTCAAAGAGGTCAAACTGTCGGAAATAATATGGCAGGCGCTAGCCTAACAAAAATAGCCGAAATGTTTGGTGTAACAAGAAGTACTGTCTCGAAAGTAATGTCAGCTATTAAGAAAGAGGGAAATATCTCCGTGTCGAAACAAAACTCCAGAAGAAAACCAAAACTTTCAGACAGAGACCGTCGGAATCTTACGCGAATTGTTAGAAGGGATCACAAAAGTACAGCTCCCAAAATTATTGCAGAGCTTAATGACCACCCCGAGAACCCAGTTTCCACAAAAACTGTTCGCCGGGAGCTGCAAAAAGCTGGAATTTCACGGGAGGGCTGCAATCAGAAAACCACTACTTTCAAAAACAAACATTGCAAAGCGTTTAGAGTGGAGTAAAAACCTACAGAAGTGGTCCCTAGAGCAGTGGAAGAATGTTATTTTCTTGGACGAGTCATCCTTTACTTTATTTCCAACCACCAACCAAGTATACGTGTGGAGACAGCCAAAAGAAGCATTTGACCCAGACTGCTTTCTTCCAGCTGTTAAACATGGAGGAGGATCTGTGATGATCTGGTGGGCTATATCTTGGAAATCCGCTGGCCCATTGTTTTCCCCTCATGGCATAATTAATAGTCAAGACTATTTAAGCATTTTATTTGATCAAATTCAGCCTATGCTTGCGGAACTGCTTCCGGAGGGAAACGCAATCTTTCAGGATGATAAAGCACCAATTCACACAGCCAAAGTTGTTACTGAATGGCACAAAGAACATTCTAGTGAAGTTGAACATCTTTTCTGGCCACCACAGTCCCCAGATCTCAATATTATTGAACATTTATGGTGCATTTTAGAAGACAAGTAAGGAGTTAATATCCCCCACCATCTTCACTAAAAGAATAGATTTGTTTGAAATTGTAAGGTGTTTCCATTATTTTGTATAACCCCTGTATAAAGTATTAAGGCTCTTAATGGGTGCATGTTTTATCAAGGTAGAAGGAGGGACGCCATCGACCATGATTAATTCACTAGGGCTACTCTCTGACTCACTCTGTATATAAAAAAAAGTCTCATATTATCCGGAAAAAATGAACCGAAAAGTCTGCTTTAATTACAATCAGATAGGAATGTATAATAGCATTAAAGAAAGAATTCCAGTTTTAAAATTTGGCATCAAAGTTTCTTTTTTCTGTTTTTACATTTTATTTTATCCGCAATCAGATTGAGAGTTGCTTCTGATGACGGTCTGATACGACGAATAGCTCTCTCCACACAGTTATCAGAAACGTTAACGCATGTCGGGTTTTGGTACTTAATGTTTGTGTATATATATTTCATTATACATATGACTAGGCGTCTATATTGCTGCGTTAAATAGATTTTAACATGAGATATTTTATATATACTCATGTGTGTGTGTGTGTGTGTGTGTGTGTGTGTGTGTGTGTGTGTGCGTGCATATGTTCGTGTGCAGTTGTGTATAGGTTTGTTTTCTCTAACGATGTTTTCTGTAATGTTGGCAGGACCTTATCTCAAACTCATACTTATCCTTAGCGCACACAAGACTTGCACCTGGCACACGTATGTGTCTGTACTCGTGTTTGAATACGTCTGCATGTGTATATGTATATTTTTATGCACACACACGCAAACTGTATTTATATATAGATCTATGTAGGATTGAGTAACGTTTATGTGTGTGTGTGTGTGTGTGTGTGTGTGTGTGTGTGTGTGTGTGCGTGTGTATGTGCGTGTGTAAATATACTGTCGTCACTAAGCTAAATGCTGTTGATTGTATATCGCGTCCAGGGCAAAACTGTGGTTGTCGTAAGCTGCAGTATCCCTTATCTTGAGCGAGTGCGTGTATGAAAGGTATATTGGTATACATACATACATACCTATATACATATATGAAGGTGTGATAGGTGTTATACATATATATACATACATACATACATACATGCCTATATGTGTGTGTATATATATATATATGAATGTATGGATAAATGTGTGCATATTCTCTATACATGTGTATGATACAGGTCGTGATTTCATTTTGATAGTTTCTAGCAATATTTATAAGTATGAAAACAAAAATAACCCACCTGACAGACATTTTGGCCATTATATTCATATATGCAGAAACACACACCTACACGCATGCGCGCACACATATACATACACACATTATACTATTAGAATTTTTCCGTTGACTATTTTAGGACGCCAGTATAACACATCTAAGTCATCTCTTTTGAAACTTTTGAAGTGGTCAAAGAAGAGATTGATCGTTTATCTTTTACATGTTTCAGTTATTAGACTGCAGCCATACTGGGGCACCACTTTCAAGAACTTCTAGTTGAGTGAATCAGCTGCAGCACTTAATTTCTGTTTTTAAGCTTGGTATTTATCCTATCGGTCTCTTTTGCCAGACCGACAAGCTACGAAAACGTAAACACAACACCGGTAACCAAGTAGTGGTGGGAAACAAACAAATACAAAGATACACATGCATATATATATATATATATATATATATATATATATATATATATATACGACGGGCTTCTTTCAGTTTTGGTCTACCAAATCTACTCACAAGGCTTTGGTTGACCTGAAGATGTAATAGAAGACATTTGCCCAAGGTATCACGCAATGAGACTAAACACAGAAACATGTGGTTGGGAAGAAAGCTCCATACTACACCTGCGCTTAGTAGTATATCTAAAAAGGTTAAACGAAATCCTCCCAATTCCTACCATCATAAAGAGCAAAAGACAACCAAAATCAACGAAAAAAAAAAAAATACTAAGAATGCTCAAACACCGCACAATAATAAGACCAACCGTAAAAAAAAAATGTGGATGACCCAACAGTGGTATATGTTTTAATAAGACAGGAAGACTATAAGCCCGTTTTAGACAAGGACAACAATTCGGGAATATCATATAATTTCATCTGAGCATCTGAAAATCTAATGCATACAATTACATGTTCTGGATGTGGAGAACATTACATTGGGTCAAACCAGGGGACAATATTAGCAATGTATGATATATATTATACATATATATTATATATTGCTATGCTTAATAAATACTATGTATTGTTGTACACTCTATAGACTACATATTGTGTGCGTGTATATATATATATATATATGTGTGTGTGTGTGTGTGTGTTTGTGTATGCCTGTGTATGTATGCATGTATGTATGTATATATGCATATATACATACATGCATATACACTCACTCTCTCAAACACGCACATATACGTATAACCGTGTTGTGGAAGGAAAGTCCATAATAAGTGAGTAGTGGATCACCGACATATAACGAATATTTAGGTAAGGCGAAGACATCTGGATACAAATAATTGTAATGTATAGAATTGTTAGGTAGTGTTTAAAAGGAAGAAGTGAAAGAAGGAGGACAAGCAGAGGAGGAGGAGGAGGTGGACTAAAAAAAAGAAGAAGGAAAAGAAGAAGAAGTAGAAGAAGAAGAAGAAGAAGAAGAAGAAGAAGAAGAAGAAGAAGAAGAAGAGGTAGAAGAGGAAGAGAAGAACCCAGGCAAATTCCATGGTATAATATTACGTGGACGCTGGAAGAATCTTGGTTTATTCGGTAAAAACGATGTAAGAGGCAGTGAAATTTATTTACTTCTTTATTAAGTGATTGCCAAATAATTGATGTAATGCGATTCCCAGAGTTTTGGGGAATGTTCTGAATTTTGTAAAGGTTTGATTGGAACTCTTGTTCTGACTTTCTGAAGAAAGTATCTATTTTAAAGTAGTGCTGAAGAAATTCTAAAGAGGAAATTTCTTCCCTAAAATGTGAAAGGGTAGCTATCCAATTTTTAAGTGTGAATTCTCATATTTACTTTTTATTTCACACCCGGAGGGATCGGATGTCAGGGAGATGGGGATGGATTTGATGTGGTGATAGTAGGTGTAGTAGTAACAATAGTAATAGTAGTGTTGATGGCAATATTTGTAGTAATGTTATATTGCTAGTGATAATGTTGCTACCGGTTGTGTATGAAACATACACACACACACACACACACACACACACACACACACACACACACACAAACACACATATATATACACACACACACATATAATAATATATATACTTTTATACATATATATGCACATGTGTGTTTGTATAAATATATATATGGAGAGAGGGAAAGAGAAACAGAGAGAAAAGAAGGGGAACATTTTTGTCTATTACATCGAATTCAATACTAAATTTGTCGACCTCAGAGGAAAGAAAGGCAAAGTCGTTCCGCGCAGGAATTGAACACAATACAACGGGATGTATATTCTTTACTGACAGGAAACATCAGACTATACCAACCTTACGGGCATACGATACACTTTGAACTCCTCCAATTTCAGTTCCAACACAGCTCCAGTCAGTAGATTAATATCATGAAACTGACTGTATCTGATGCTAATTGACACAGAAATGAAACGGCAATTATAGCTGTGTTAAATTGCTATCAATGTCTTTATATTTGGCTTTAAATAAAGAACTTTGAATATCAATCAAACTGGTAATTAGACGGCTATCAAGAATTTAACACCTAAGACGCTTTTATGAACTCATAGCACATGTAAATTCTTACTTAATTACACCTCATCGTACATATCCACACCCAATGTGGAGTATATATCAATGTGTGTGCACATATATGTGTGTGTGTGTTTCTGTGTGTACACAAATGGGATTGAACTGTACATAGGGTTTGTTATGTTCCTACGCAGAAACCCTAATTATATTTCTATATTATTCTGTTTAATATATTTTATTCCAGCTGTATAGTACTTAGGATATATTTCATTCATATCAGACTCGAATGAGAAAATATTTTTAATTACATATACATACTTACGTTCATACATACATACAAATCTAACTACACCCACCTCTATCTCTATACACACACACACATACATGCATACATGTGTGCACGCACAAATTCGCATTCACACACACATACATACAACACACACACACACACACATATAGGGGTAGGTGTGACTGTATGGCAAGGAACTTGCTTCCCAACCTCATGGTTCTGGGTTCAGTCCCACTACGTATCACCTTGGATAAGTGTCTACTACTATAGCCGTGGGGCGACCAAAGCCTTGTGAGTGGATTTGGTAGACGGAAACTGAAAGTCCGTCATATACATATGTATATACGTATATATATCGTTGCTATTATGCAAAAGAGTCGTAAGTATATATATATATATATATATATATATATATATGTATACGTGTGTGTGTGTGTGTGTGAGTGTGTGTGTGTATGTGTGTGTGTGTGTGTATGTGTGTGTGTGTATTTGTGTGTTTGTCTGCCACTACCCCTCGACAACCGGTGTTGGTGTTTTTACATATCCGTAACTTAACAGTTCTGCAAAAGTTATTGATAGAATAAGTACCAGGCTTACAAAAAAATCTATATATAAAAAGTACCGGAGTCGAGTCATTCGACTAAAATTCTATAAGGCGGTGCCCCAGCACCTTGAGAGTAGATTTGGTAGACGGAAACTGTGTGTGTGTGTGTGTGTGTGTGTGTGTGTGTGTGTGTGTGTGTGTGTGTGTGTGTGTGTATAAGTGTATGTGCACAATATAGGAAGGCTTAACTATGTTGTACTTCAAGGTTCTCTTTTGTCTCCAACATCTTTTCCTTTTTTTTTCCTTAACGACGACATGCTAGTTGCCATTTCTCACCCTACATACAAGTGATAGTCTCATCATTCTCCATTTTCCGCCCTCACACAGGCATAAACGTATTCCAACAAACAGAACACTCCAGTTCCTCTTACCTTCCAGGAACACAGAGCTTGAAAATAGCTTCCAATGAACAAATTATAAACATGATAATCAAAAAATAAATACAGGGACATAATCAATAGATGAAGAAAACGGTTTTTTAGCTCATAGTCTGTAGATATGTGGTCACTAGTAACTCTCATCTCTTATTTTAACCACACGTATCTACTGGTTTCGTGTTCAATTCTACTGCGTGGCACTTTGATGAAGTATCTTCTGCTATAGTCTCGGACCAACGAAATCCTGAGAGTAGATTTGGTAGACGGAAACTGAAAGAAGCCCTTGATTTTACATATGTGTCTGTGTGTGACCCCTACCGCCGCTTGACAACTGGTGTTGGTGTGTTTACGTCTCCGTAACCTGGCGGTTCGGCCAAATAACCGATTGAATAAGTACCAACTTAAGAAAATATAAGTACTAGGATCGATTCATTCAACTAAAAGTTCTTCAAAGCGGCGCCCCAGCATGGCCGCAGTTTAAAGACCGAAACAAGTAAAAGATCAAAGATATATTTATACATATAAGTAAAGTTAAATGTCTGTCTCAGGGTTATAGGTTCATTAGGCCGGAACTTATTTTGCGTCTGAGGAGTAAAAGCAAATGAATGTACAAAAATACTCCAACTGGATGGGACGCCAGTTCACTGAAAGAGTTCTCGCTGGCTTTTGCTGGCACTCATTAAAATTGGGGGAAACGTGAAAGGAAGTAACTTGCTTAAAATAAAATTTAGCGCCCTGTCTGAGAAAGGAAGTTATATCATACGTTTGTTAGCCTCACACCGTCACCGTTTACTTTGGTTGTAAATTCTACCCACAGTGTTAATGTTATCATTAATTGTTTAGCCTGAATTACTCGTAGAATGAGTAGAAGCTGTCGTCGGATGTTTCTACTCCTTGCCACAGATAGATGGCTAACTTCAACAGTTATTAATGAAATCTTCTTCGCATTTCATTTTCTTTGCATCACACTCTCATAAATCCAAGCTTTCAGTATAGTCATAAGAATGAATATTGCTGGACGAAACAGAATTCAAAACGGAGTTGAACGTAATTCCGTGCTTTCAACTCATTTTGTGGAAGCAAGATTGAGCGCATTCTATGTTTACGTGTGGAAATATATAAGCATACTACATACTTGAAATGAGTAATAACCAGCTACATTGCGATATAATGATCTTTAGTGTTACATTCATTAATTAAATATGTAACAATCTTACCCCCAGTAATTTAATTACTGAGTGTTATTTACTAATTATAACTGACATGGTTGTACTGTACAAAATGTAATTAAAAAATATATATTGCGTATTCAATTGCTATTCACTCCATCTTGTAGGTGCAAAATAAAACTCATATCTGCATAACTCATTTTTTCATATGTAAAAGGAGGAGTAATGCAGTTATCACTTCTATATATAGTTTTACATTTCTGTTATAAGTTGGACCAACAGGAAAAGTACTTCGTCTGGTGAAGGGTTGCTTGGAGACAGAAGGTACGTTATATAAATCTTCCGAATTTTGTTTCCGTGGCATGAAACAATTAGTATATATATATCTATGTGTGTGTTTTTGTATCTGTGTTTGTCACCCCCATCACAGCTTGACAACCGGCATTTACTTGTTTACATCACCGTAACTTTGCGGTTGGACAAAAGAGACCGATAGAATAAGTACGAAATAAGTCCCGGGATCGATTTAACCGACTAAAACCCTTGAAGGCGGTGCTCCAGCATGGTCAAATGACTGAAACAAGTAAAACAATAAAATAATATATATATATGTATATATATAATAAGTAAATAGATGGATACGTATGTGTATAAATATACTCATTTATTGATATATTTATATATTATTGATGTACTATGAGTATTTGCTTGTGTCTGAGGAAGATCATCACTGACCAAAAGAAATAAAAATTATATACAAATTCTTCCTTCCATCAATCAGTATTACCTTCTGATCAAATAAGATACAAAATTAGTTGGAAATGTAGAAAATATCTCTTTCTTGCTCTTTTTAGATTAGAACACCTCTAACGGCAGTTTTTGTCTAGTAACCACTGCACAAGATCTGTCTCGCTTCATTTAGGATGGACAGACCCACACTGCAGAATTTATTGAAAATATGAAGATAATATCGACTACATTGCTTCTAGATACCTGGAAGAAGCAAAGACTGAATATAATGGCAATGATGTGCCGTCACTGGAAAATATGTAGGTCAATAAACGTGACAACGGAGACGCGGGATAGAGATTTGTCAAACATATAGAAAAATTGTTCATGAATTCACACAGGACATAA
The DNA here is from genome assembly GCF_046866305.1 of Octopus bimaculoides. NCBI lineage: Eukaryota > Metazoa > Mollusca > Cephalopoda > Octopoda > Octopodidae > Octopus > Octopus bimaculoides. The sequence continues at coordinate 31,151,180 of NC_142938.1, read as the reverse complement.
AACCGAGACAGGGATTAGGCAATGTTTGTGAAGCTGCTAGCCTAAGAGGCACATTATATAAAACTGAGGACATCGAATTAGATAATACTGGCACTGAAATTAGAGAATTAAACCAAAATTACCTAAATAAATATTGAAGATAAAATGAAACTGATGAGAGAAAGAAAGGATAAATCTAGAAAAGAAGACTACAGAAGACTGAGATTAACAGTGAAAACTGAGAATATTTCTAAAAAATAGATTGGTATAAATACACGAGCCATCGCAGTTATAAAGTACAGCTTTAACGCAATAAATTGTAAAGTTTAGATGAAAATGTAAACTGTAACTACTAGCAGAGCTTGTAAGTCACCCCAAGGCTGATATATAGAATATATATTGTACCTACCCTGAAAACATGGAGGATTGAGTCTAATATAAATAAAACACAAACTAGTACGAAGTAACAATTGCAGCACTAAAAAAATTCTTAGGAAGCAAGCAAAGGGAAACTGGTTAGAATAAGGAAATATGAAGGAAACAATAAAATACGAACTGGAAACTAATTGCATAGAAGAAAATTATTTAGATTAGAACAAAACAAAGAATTAAGAAGAGAAACACAGAATTTAGAAAGAAAAAAGAAGATGGAGACAAAAATGTATACCGTAGCCAATATACTTCAAGATTCGACCAAGTAAAAGTAAGTCATGTAGAAATCGAATAGTGACGCTAAAAGCAAGTGTCCACAATCTGATATGAGCTATATAAAATCGATGACTGGTTAGAAATCATTACAAATCTAAAGAAAGAAGACGCTGGTCACAAACGTAAGCCATGTAACCAGTATAATAAACAACTGCAGGCCTGTCCAGTCTTTGCTTAAGTTTGATTATATTCATCGAATGAATCGGTAGTTTTGTTCTCTGGGCACTTCAACGAATAAAAAATAACAAATACGTAGGCATGTTCGAAATATGACTACTGCCGTAGGTCATACTTGTCTAAAATGATACAGTGATTAAGGTAAAACTTCAGAAATAATTGTCAAGGACTGGAACAAAAATACCCGTTGTTAAATAGGTGGCTGGATCCGATCTAACCAAAATATTGTCCAGAAGGAGGTGAGAAAAATGTCAGAGTACAGGAATTTTAAAATTGATGCTGTGCAAGAAAATTAAAATATTAGAAATAATGAAGCTCGGGCCGCTCTACGTTTATATACATTATAGATTTTATATACAACGTTGTTACAGCACGAGTGTGCAAATGTTCTACACATCACCATTGCGCATGATACGAGTAATAACTGAAACACCAGGTGTGATAAAATTATGAACAAAAACAGGAAAGCATACCTGATCATAATATATGCACAGTCCCAAAATATTCCTACTAATTACTGCGCTCGTCATTTCAGATTCAATAAACACAACCGAAACAGGTCATTCTCTAAATACTACAAACACAGACCCTTTACAACAAGCGCCCAGTAAAATAGTAAGATTCACATAACGCACAAACTTAATAGAATAACAACTAAACGAATTGACACAGTACACAACCAGCATCCAGTAGTATAACGTAACCCAAAATATTCTACGGGATTAATACCAAAAACTACCACACGACAAATACACAAGTATGCAATTATGACTCAATAAAATAATACACAGCCTGCCTTGATATATGTTTCAACATCAAGATTATTGAAAAGCCAGGCAAGTCCATCATATCATAACTATGTAGGACGTACCCGTTTGAGAATACCGTATGTATCAATGATAACTGTATGGTATGTAGGATTAGTCCTGACATTAACTGTAGAACTAGAAATGTAGTCTACAGCATAAGCTGCATAAAAGGTGCTTGTAAAGACATGAACATGACGTAGGGGAGACATCTAGGAAAATTACGGAAAGACTAAATGGACATTTGAGACAATATGACGACAAAAACAGTCCTCCATACTCTAACTACATACCAAGGACCAACATGGAGGCAACCTGGTTCAACTTGACATCCGTATTTTATCCAAGCATCCAATGGACCCAACCCTCAGACAAATACAGGAGAACGTCCTCATAAATGAAACATCCCGAGTACTAAATATGAAATATACGTAACCACAGTGTATATTTATATACAGGTAGAATAGTTAGTGGGCTGTTATGCAGATGTTTGTATGTGGGTGTGTGGGTGTGTATATGTATATGTATATGCACATGTATGTAGCCAAATGGATATGAAAGTAAGCAGATAGACATACAGACGGATAAGTACATAGGTAATATCAATAGACAAGCACACATACACACACATACACAAATGAAAACTGAAACACATAACCATATACACACACAATTCACTTCACACAAGGACACATCCATACATACTGTCTATGTACGTAGTCACAACAACCCATATACACGTACACACACAGACATAGACATGCACACACAAGGAGACAGAGGTACACACACACACACATGCAAACACACACATAAAAACACACAAACACATGAATATGCAGAATACATACATACAAACGTACACACATGCATACAAATATGCATACGAACACACACACATACATCCATGCATACACATACATGCACGCATGCAAACATGCATACATACATACATACATACATACATACATATATACATACATGTATATGCGCACACACGCTGACACACACACAGATGCGCACAAACAAACAAAAAGAACGCAGCTCGGATAACGGACAGAGTCAACAGCTATTGAAAAGGTTGCAAGACGCAATCAAAATTTTAGAAAAATGAATAAATGAGTGGAAACCTTACTGGTAAATGTGTTAAATTATAATGACTCTCCCCAGACTCAACGGTGTATATATATATATATATATATATATATATATATATATATATATGTGTGTAAAAACAGTCAAGACTATTGATAAGGTTGAAAGACGCAACGAAAATTTTAGGAAAATAAAAATAAAAATAAGTGGAAATTTTACCGGTGAGTGTTAAATTTTAAGGCACAATACGAAAATGACTCTCCCCAGACACAACAGTATATATATATATATATATATATATATATATATATATATATATATATATATATATATATACATACATATATATAGATAGATATAGATATCTGCATATATCCATACATATATGTACATACCTACATCTATATAATTTATTTAAGGTCACAATACATGTATTAAAGCACTACTAATAGTTTCATATGTTGAGAGAACGCAGACATATTCTTCAGTACTTTTATTTGTTGAATTTTCTTTACGGATCCTATATATATATATATATATATATATATATATATATATATATATATATATAAATAACTCAACATTTAGATCGACAAATTCACCACTCTGTATCTGTCTCCATCAGGCTCTCTCTCTTTTTTATGCTTTTCCTCTCCCTATATATTTTTACCACACTCTTCATTACTCTCTGTCTGTATATGTATATCTCTATCGCATGTTCACTCCACTATCTCTCTTGCTATAACACGTAATTACTCTCATTTTGTTTAAAACTTTGTCGTTGTAATGTTTAATTTCATTTTATGATAGACGGCTATCGCGCAGAAAGTGCTAGCGTCCAAATCCTATTTTCGAACATTAAATTTCTATAACATTTTTCAGAGAGCTCTATAAAATTTTTCTAGAATAAATGAATCACAAACTCGGATTCAGCGTGAAAAAGTACATCAATATAGCAAATTTGAAAAATTTTACTTAATTTTAAAATTTCAAAATCTGTGACATCAACAGATTCTCTCTGTCTATCTCTGTGTCTGTCTCTGTCTGTGTGTCTCCATGTCTGTCTCCCTGTCTGTCTGTCTGTCTCTCTCTCTCTGGCTGTCCCACTGTCTGTCTGTCTGTCTGTCTGTCTGTCTGTCTGTCTGTCTGTCTGTCTGTCTGTCTGTCTCTGTCTCTCTCTGTCTCTCTCTCTCTATCTTTCTCTCTCTCTGTCACACTCTTTCTTTCTTTCTCTATTTGTTATTTCACTTCCGCTTTTCTCATTGTCAAATTTCCGCATCACTCTCTCACTCTCGGCACATTTAAAATGCCCTTGCTGTGTGTGTGTGTGTGTGTATGTGTGTGTGTGTGTGTGTGTGTGCGTGCGCGCGCGCGTTTGTAAAATTTTTTATTAAAGCGACAGAGTCGAAACATCTCACAAAACTGTAGCAACTGGAAAAACAAAAAGTTAGTTTATCGATACATTGGCCCATATAATGCAGAAGTCTGTTCTGATCAAGAGGCCAAACCGTCGGAGAAGGCACGGTCTGACATGGATATAGAGGCATTCTATTGCCAAATAGATTTTATATATATATATATATATATGTATATATATATATATATATATATACAGCTTACTATGCCGGCAACGACGGGACAGAAAGCTAGTATTATATGTGTGTACGTGTATGTGTATGTGTATGTGTAAGTATTTATGTGTGTGTGTGTGTGTAGAAATGAATGTATAAAAGAATGTATATTGGTGCAAGCATGCAATTATAAATTCTCCGAGTAGGAATCCTGATTATATGTGACAGGCAAGAAAAATAACATGGTCGCAGAGAAAGACGACTGGAAATATATATATATATATATATATATATATATATATATATATATATATATATATATATATATATATATATATATATATATATATATATATATATATATATATATACATATATATATCCTGGAGTGTAAGTATATACGCATAGAATATTCCAGAAAAATATTTTATATCTATCTATCTATCTATCTATCTATCTATCTATCTATCTATCTATCTATCTATCTATCTATCTATCCGTGTATGCGAATGCATATTTTTCTACATGCATCTGTTTTGGTAAATATAAATATCACTATGTATGCAGAGAAATCTCTTAGAGGTATATATGTGTAGATACACACACACACTTACAGATATATGTACACACACACACACACACACACACACACATATATATATATATATGCGTGTGTGTTGTATATATATATATATTTATATATATGAGCGTGTGTGTATATATATATATATATATTTATTATATATATATATATATATATATATATATATATATATATATATATTTATATATATACATACATAGGCACGTGCGTTGACGAAGTACATATAACAAAATATGCATATATAAACATACCAACATCGACTCAGCCAAAATTTCGAATAATTCAATATACATACATACATACATACATACATACGTACATACATACATATACACATACGTACATAGATAGATAGATAGATAGATAGATAGATAGATAGATAGATAGATAGATAGATTGACAGATAGATATAGATTTGGTGATGGTGATGAACGAAGCTCTCGGCCCTTGAGTCACATTATAATTTGCTGATTAGTACTAATTTACATATACGAAAAATATATATTTATATATGTATGTATTTATAGATGTGTGTGTCTGTTAGATGTAAGTATGTACATATATGTGTGTATACATGTATATATATTCTTTGTATTATTACATTATTGAACGCACACGTCCTATTTTACAAGTAAGTCTACTATATATATATATATATATATATATATATATATATACGTGTGTGTGTGTGTGTGTGTGTGTGTGTGTGTGTGTATAATATAGTATATGTATATAGAATATACAATGCAAAGTGTCTATACACACACGTATACACTCACAGACATATATATATATATATATATATATATATATATATATATATATATATATATATATATATATATATATATATATGAAACGGTATGATATTACATGTGTGTATTACACATTCCGCTGTATATTTGCGGCTAGGCAAGTGTACTACCGTATATATGTTTGCGCATTTAGTGAGGCGTACCTTACGGTCAGTCTGCTAGTCTCTATTAAAAATACAGGAGGTGCTTTTATATATATATATATATATATATATATATATATATATATATATATATATATATATATATATATATATATGTATGTATGTATGTATGTATATATACACAAAAATACACACAATACAAATTTCAACACATGTATATATAGTATATATAGGCGTAGGGCATATGGCGCTTATGTTTAAACGCATAAAAGTGCATACATGAAGGTGTTGTCACTTAGTCAAACTGATGCATATTTACCTATACGTTGAAATATTTAACATACACTTGCAAACATACACAAAGAAACGAATGCGATTATATGAATGCAAACAGGTATCACTATGTGTACAAATGCATTTGAGAATTTCATATAGCAATCAATGTGTGTCTGGACATAAATATATATATTATATTCGCACACGTGTATAAATAAATATAAGTGGATATATGTGTATGTATGTATATATATATATATATGTGTGAGTGTGTGTGTGTATGTATATATAAATATATACACATATATGGTATACGTATATAACATAGATATTTATACACACACATACAGAGAAACAGAGAGGGAAATTGATACATAGATAATTCTTGTGGGTATATATAAATGTATGTATATGAATATAAATATGTCAATTTATAAGATTAGTGGTATAAATATATGTGCGTGTGCATATACATGTGTGTGTGTGTATATATACATGTCTGTGTATATATATGTATGTGCATGTGTAT
>NC_142938.1:31139516-31142016 GCF_046866305.1 Octopus bimaculoides | reverse complement strand
TCTTTATGCAAGATAATGTCCGGTCTCGTGCAGCGAAGAACTCTAAGGAATACATGCAGCAAACAGGCTTCTCTGGAGGTCGTTTGATGAAGTAGCCACCTTGTTTCCCTGACTTAAACCTGATTGAGAACCTGTGGAGTGTCCCGAAGAGGCGCGTTTACCAAGATGGACGGCAGTTTTCGAGTATAGTTTCCCTCTGGGATGCTATTGTAGATGCTACTTAAAGCATGGCACAAGAAGATATCATCACCTTGACAAATTCAATGGATCAGCATGTAAGGCAAGTTATTGCATGTGGAGGATCATACATCAAACATTAGGAGCTGTATGACATGATAATCCCATGATTATTTTCATTCGAACGTATTATTATGTTTACCATTAAGTCCTTTATGAATATTCTTTTTTTGTTAAACCTTTACTGTTGAATTAAATAAATGTTTGTTCTGACACAGTTCACATTTTTATTATATTTGCCTAATAATGTGTGACGGCAAAAGTGTTGCCCAATCACAAAAATGGCCGCTATTTGTTGGCATCTGCACAGATCCGATTTATTTTAACAGAATGTGCACAGATAGGTGTTGGCAAGAGTCAGTGGGAAAACAACAGGTTTTGAACGAAAATACATTTATTCATTTATTGAGAGAAGGTTGATTTGCCTAATAATGTGGGACGCAATGTATATATGTGTGTGTGGTGTGTGTGTGTGTGTGTGTGTGTGTGTGTGTGTGTGTGTGTGTGTGTGTAAGTGTGCGCACGCAATCACAGTGATCGCACGTTCGCATGTACAATGCATATGTTTGTGTGTGCTGTTTGCGTGATATTTGTATATAATTGAATATCCTTGAATCAATACTGTCATCATCACTGTCCTCATTGTTTTGGCGTCCACAGTCCTTTGTTTGCATGGATAAGAGGGAATTCGCTGCGGCAGATTTCCACGGCCATCTCCATATATTAAAAAGGAAAATTAGATTTTATGATCATTTATTAAAAAAATCTCTCTCTATCTAAATTATGAACACCAAATAAAGAGCAAAATGTACGCATTAAGACATCAAACCATAAGGTCATAAAAAGAAACAGAAAAAGAAATTTCATTCCAATCCTAATTGCCGAATGTTTTAGCTTATGTATATCTATATTTCTCTTTTTGATTGATTTCTCTTCGCCTTGGACAATTTTTTACTTTTGGGTGCAATGCAATCATTATTCTCTTGGGACGGATTTTAGTTATTTTGATATCCCAGTCATTTTCATTGCAAAACCCAATTACTATCTCTCCGAAACTATAGCGTTCATGTTGTTCCGTTATTTACTAAAGAAAATCCCCTCAAAATACTCTGAAAACCAGCCGAAGCCATGATTCAACGCATACACGACTCCCTGAGTATGGAAAGCATTGATTTCTTTTGATTTTTTCACTAAAACAAATTGAAAAATAAGTGCGTAAAAATCTGAGATGGATGGCGACGACAAAGTGACCAGAAAAAAAATTGCCCCAACGCCATATGCAATTTGTGTGTGTGCGTGCGCGTATATATGCATATGTACACACACATAGCATATATATGTGTGTATATATATATATATATATATATATATATATATATATATATATATATATATATACACACACAAACACACACATATGCTATATGTGTGTGTACATAAGCACATGTATACATACTCACATGTACACATACACACATGTATACATACTCATGCATACATAAAAACATATACATACATCAACACACACACACACACGCACACACACACATATTTATCTAGAAATGTTTGGTGCAAAAATATTTACCGCTTCTGTTAGTTTGAACTTAATGTTTACTTTGAAATACACTTTTATTTTACTATCTTTATTTTAATACACCGTTTGGAATTACAAGTTATTCCAGTAGTTTCCTTCATTGTCTTTTATTTGCCTCTGTTATATTAGATATAAAAGAAAACCCAAATTCAAAGAATATTAGAGTATAAGATTTTAGTGTATAGTGTGTAACGCAATGCATTGTAACCAAGTTCCAACATTATTCAAATAACTTGAGGGGTTAAGAACGACCTAAACGTTGAACGAAAACTCATAATTGTTAGAGAGACAGGAGGTGCACGCGCAAAACGAAAATAAAAACATAGATGGCCGTTACGGCATCTGTCCTAACCTATATTTTCTGTTGTGACAAATATGAATTCTCTGCGGCAACCACTACAGTCTTGCGCAGTAGCTGGACAAATACGAACCACCGAAATATTTTGTTCGGCGGAAGCTGCATCATTAATTGGTTATGGTCATTATTTAGTGGTTGTTAATCGAAAGTTACCTTCTATATTTTAATTCTGGTGAAAGCATCACAACGAAGGCCCATTGCCAAAATTATATTACCACTTTCAACAAACTGTGCAGACATTACGTTCATCATTGCTCAGTCCAAACGGATCAATTCTTTGTCGCGACAACATCAAATCACGTGATTCAAAT
>NC_142938.1:31129516-31132016 GCF_046866305.1 Octopus bimaculoides | reverse complement strand
CACCGACAGCAACAACAGTTACAGCAACAACAAAAATCATCAATAATTCTCACAATAATAACAGTAATTATAATATTGGTAATTGTAATAAGAAGCGTGTATTTGCTCCAAAGGCGATACCACAACAGCATCAGCAATAACAACAACATTGTATAATTTTCATATTTCTTGCCGTTGTAGCAGTTGTTATTGTTGTAAATAGTTATTAATTAGATGTATAAAAATACTTCATTAAATGTATGTATAAATATATAGGCAAATAATACAGCAGCGAACAAAAAAAGCCTTGGAGTATTTCCTTAATTTATTTTTTAAACTAAACAACAAAATAATTATAAATACGAAAACCAAATGATCCAGGAAATATATACAAATGAATAATAATAATAATAATAATAATAATAATAATAATAATAATAATAACAACAACAACAACAGCAACAACAACAATCGTTAATATTAGTATTAGTAGTGCCAATATTTAAATTAACGTGAAAGAAATGTTTGGATGGGAGGCAGTAGTAGAGAAATTGTTCCAACTGAGAACATAGCAACAACAGCAATAACAACAACAATAACAACAGTGTTTTTGTACAGTTTGAAAGTACCATAGCAAGATATGTGGCAAGACCAGCTGGTCTGTAAAAATGGTGAGATTCTTCTTTTCTTTCTATTTGTTTACTTTAATTATTTTCTTTAGATTTTGAAACGTTGTTGATATTACGTTTTGTTTTCTACATGTCGATATAAATGTATATAAATGTATATAAATGTAAATGTATGTGCATGAGTGTTTCTGTGTGAGTTCGTGTGTGTGTGTGTTTGTATGTGTGTGTATTTGTGTGTGTGTGTTTGTGTGTGTTTGTATTTGTGTGTGTGTATTTGTGTGTGTGTTTGTGTGTGTGTGTATACATATATGCATACATAGATACATACATACATGTATACGTCTATTTTATATGAACTGTTTATATTACATAATTTTATATTGTATTTATATATACTATATACGTAGATATGAATAGGAATATTAGTGTACACATGTTGGATATATATATATGTATATGTATATATATATATATATATATATATATATATATATATATATATATATATATATATATATATAAACATGTGTGCATATATATATATATATATATATATATGATACACAAAAACGTAGGGCATTATGTATATAACTACATAAAATATAAAAATAATATACATGTTTGTATTTTATATATAATCGTTTATATATATATATTCATGTAATAAACGTATATCATATAAGTAAATAAATATATAAACAAATAAATATATATTTATATGGATACACACACACACATATATAAGGATATATATTTATACATACATGTATATGGATGTATATATAAAGTATATTATTTGTATAATGTGTATATGTATAAAACACACACATGTATATACATCCATAAATGTACATACATATATACATGTATACATACATATATACATACATATATATACATGTATATGTATATATATACACACATGGATATGTATATTATATATATACATTATACAGCGCATGTATATAATATTTGCATATATTTTATGATATATATATATAATTATAGATATTACATACACTGACACAATATGCGTATGCGTCTGTATATTTTTTACATGGGCACATACATATATATATATATATATATATATATATATATATATATATATATATATATATATATATGCATATATATATATATATATATATATATATATATATATATATATATATATATATATATACATATATATATATATATATATATATATATATATATATATATATATATATATATATATATATATATATATATATAAACGTTCACACACACATTTATATATATATATTCACGTTCACAGATATACATATATACACACAAATGCTCATATATATGTATACACACACAACACACACACATATATACATATATAGGCATTTACATATCTATCAATATAAATTTTATATGTTACACACAAAATTCATTATACACACTCATGCACACATACATAGACATATATATATTAACACTCACATTTTTATACATATATATATTTCCGCTTATATAGATATCCACACACACACACAAACACACACAAACACACACAAACACACAAACACACACACACACACACACACACACACACACCTGTATCGGAATGTGTGTGGGTATATGTGTGTGTTTGTGTGTCGTTTGTATATGTAAATATCTGCATATGCATACAAATATGGATGAATGTAACATGTGGCTGTTTTCTTATGAAGTAGCCCATGAAAAAAATATTTATTCCCCTTCATCTGTCCATGTCTTTGGTCTCTAAATCATATATACCAGTAATATTCTGGAGTCTCTTCAGTCGACAAAATAAACACCAGATCTTTTCCTTCATTTTCCTCTCGTCTATTTGTCAACTGTTACTTTCCACGCTTCCGGGGTGGAGAAATAGGGAA
>NC_142938.1:31119516-31122016 GCF_046866305.1 Octopus bimaculoides | reverse complement strand
CTCTGTTTATTTACACTTATTCCTTTCTGTTAAAGAGCATAGGCTCGAAACGTAAAAGACTTTTTCATTTTTCCGAGTGTCATGCTAAAATACTTGCTTGTTGTTCATACACATGTCTTCGTCTTTTGTGTTTCTATAAACTTATATATATATATATATATATATATATATATATATATATATATATATATATATTAGCATTTATAACTCCTATAGCTTCCATCTTTTACTTGTTTCACTCATTAGACTGCGACTGTACTGGAACAAAACTTAGAAGAATTTTTGAGTGAATCGACTCCTGTACGATTTCTTTTAAAAGCCTAGTCCTTATTCCATCGAAACCTTTTGCCGAACTGCTAATTTACGAGGACGCAAACAAACCAATACCAATTGTCAAGCGGTGTTGAGGACGGGCACACACACAACACACACACACACACACACACACATACACACACACACACACACACACAAACACGACGAGCTTCTTTCAGTTTCTCTTTATCAAATCCACTCACAAAGCGTTAGTCGGTGCAAGGCTATATGATAGAAGTCACTTTCCCAAGGTGCCACGAAGTGCGATTGAACACGGAACTATGTAGTTGAGAAGCAGACATCTTACCACACAGCCATGCCTGCATCCATGATATTTATAAATATATATAAACTTCTGTATATATACATACACTCACACGCACACACACACATATATATACACTTATAAATACATATTTATAGATCTATATGCATTCATACAAATACACGCGCGTGTATAGGTTAATGTTTATATCCGAGTAATTCCTTTGTATCTATTTGCATGGTTTTTCTCCTGTAAATGACTCATAGAAACAAGATGCTGATACAGATATGTGTATGTGCCTGAATGCCTGTGTGAGTGAGTGCGCGGGCAGGTACATACGTACGCACATTTGTCTATGTTGTTCACACATATACTAAAATACATGCATATAATTTCGAGTACATATGCGTATATATATATATATATATATATGTATATATATATATATATATATATATATATATATATATATATATGTGTGTGTGTGTGTGTGTGTGTGTGTGTGTGTGTGTGTGTGTGTGTGTGTGTGTGGAGGCGCAATGGCCCAGTGGTTAGGGTAGCGGACTCGCGGTCGTACGATAGCAGTCTCGATTCCCAGACCGGGCGTTGTGAGTGCTTATTGAGCGAAAACACCTAAAGTCCCACATGGCTCCGGCAGGGGATGGTGGCGAACCCTGCTGTACTCTTCCACCACAACTTTCTCTCGCTCTTTCTTCCTGTTTCTGTTGTGCCTGTAATTCAAAGGGTCAGCCTTGTCACACTGTGTCACGCTGAATATCCCCGAGAACTACGTTAAGGGTACACGTGTCTGTGGAGTGCTCAGCCACTTGCACGTTAATTTCACGAGCAGGTTGTTCCGTTGATCGGATCAACTGGAACCCACGTCGTCGTAACCGACGGAGTGCCAACCATATATATAATATATATATTTCTTTGAGGACATATGCATATGTGTATGTATTTGTTTTGTTTATGTATGTATGTATGCATATATAGTATGGAGATTCTGGACGATTCTGTGAACGAAATTTCAGCAGAAATCGGTCTGTGAAAAACGACCATCACCCATGGCTGCCTGTGTACAGGGTCAAAGCTGAAAATTTCCAGTATCATTCTTTATCTCTCGCCGTCACAGCTTATATGCTTAATATTATCATATCAAACTTGTATAGATCTGGTGCAACAAGTGTCAAGGACCCAGTAGTTGTCAGGTGCAGGATTTGTATGAATTGGCCCTATTTTAGTGTAGCAGCTAAAGAACTGAAGGTACTCATCTGCACTCGGTCTGTTTGTATGTGAACATCTTCCGGAAACAATTCTTTGAATATTAAATAACACATAGTTGGGAAACTGATTGGTGCTGTTACTACGAGACCAGAGAACAGCAATGGCTAACAAGTAGTTCCACACTCTTCAAGACACTGGAACCTCCTAACCAGGGTACCATTACAAGAAGTAATTTACCTGATACCCAGAACAATGTATGTATATATAAAGTATTTGTGTGTGTACACATATATTTTTATATTCATATATATATATATATATATATATATATATATATATATATGTATATATATATATTTGTGTGTGTGTGTCTGTGTAGATATATGTGAGTGCATGTACCTATACATATACAAATACACAGGTATATACATAGGTATACATATGTATATATACTAAAATGCATATATACATATATTTCTTTGAGGGCATACACATACGTGTGCGTGTTATATATATATATATATATATATATATATATATATATATATATATATATATATATATATATGTATATATATATATATATATATATATATATATATGTATATATATATATATATATATATATATATATATATATATATATATATATATATATATATATATATATATATATATATATATATATATATA
>NC_142938.1:31104516-31114516 GCF_046866305.1 Octopus bimaculoides | reverse complement strand
CACACACACACACACACACACACACACACGCACACATATATATATAAATATATATATATATATATATATATATATATATATATATATATATATATATGTATATATTTATATGTATGTATGTATATACATGGTTTATATATATATACGTGTATGCATGCTGGCAGATTGTTACCACACCTGGCAAAATGCTTGGGGACATTTCATCCTTCTTTACGTTCTGAGTTCAAATTCTGCCGTGGCTGACTTTGCTTTCATCGGTTTGGGTCGATAAAATAAGAACCATTTAAGCTCTGGGGTTGATGTAATCGAATTACCCACTCCCTTGAAATTGACTAAAATCTGAAACCGATTTTGATTAGCCACTTGTTTGGTAGCACGTTTGTGAAAAAATTTTCTTTTATTCATTATCCATTAAATCTTAAAAGTCTTACAGATTTTTGTAGTCCCGGATATTGTACTCATTTATAGTGAATGAATTAAGGTTTTTGCCTTCTCTCCCCGTGAACTTATGTTCAGGAAACTGCAGGTTATGAAACTGGTGCATCAGATATTACTTGGAGGAAACGGAGGGTTTTGCAGCCTGCTACTAATGAGAAAGGAAAATATAAAGAGTTTGAAAACAGGTTATGTCAAGCTCTTTATAAAATGACAGGCTCCACAGTGGAGAAACTGGGAAAGTTAACAAGCTCAGTTTACGATACAGTAAAGGAATTATTTGGAATGAAAGAGATTATCCGATTAGCGAAAGGCAAGTGTGGACAAAGCAGAAGGATCAGGAAATTGAAACAGTTGAAGAAGGAAAAGACCAGCCTAAGAAAGCGATGGAAATGTGCTACAGAAGACGAAGAACCTGGCCTCGCGCTGCTATATGACGATTTGAAAAGGAAATGTCGTTATGTGCAGCGGCATATCTACCGATATGAGCGACGAAAGGAAAGTAAAAGGTTTCGCGGGTAGTCTCTGAAGGAACCATTTGGGTTTACTAAGAAGTTGTTCACTGAACAGAAGAGTGGCACTTTATCGTGCACGAAAGAATTGGACGCTCATATCAAAAAATCTACAGCGATCCGCACCGTAACCAGTCACTGCCACCTCTACATGGGCTAATGCATCTCTTAGAACCTGATATCGAATTTAAAATTGGAGACATCAGGGAAAGAGAGGTGGATGATTTCACGAGAAAAGCTAGAGTAAAGAGTGCCCCAGGAGGTGACGGCGTCTCGTATAAAGTTTACAAATATTGAAATCGTCTGCGAAAGAAGCTCTTTGTCCTACTCCGACAGCTGTAGCGCGAAGAGACTCTAGTAAAGGATTGGTGTAAGGCAGAAGGCATATACCTGCTGAAGGAGGCCAATGCAGAGACTATAAAACAGTTTAGGCCGATATCCTTATTGAATGATTGAATGTGGAAGGAAAGATCTTTATGGGAATTCTTTCGAGGAGAACAGTGACATATTTGCAGAGTAATGGATAGGTTGATGAATCTGTTCAAAAGGCCGGAATCCCTGGGATCACTGGATGCGTTGAACACTGTTTTTCGATTTGGAAAGCGATCCAGGATGCCAAACAGAACAAGAGAAGTCTGAACGTGATATGGCTTGACCTAGCTAATGCATATGGCTCAGTGTCACACAAATTGCTGATGAGAGCCATGGACCACTTCCACATTCCAGACAAAGCAACAAAAATAATGAGGATGTATTATGACAGTTTCGAGATGAGGTTTACAGCTGGAAATTTTACAACAGATTGGCACTGATTGGAGATTGGCATTGCTGCTGGCTGTACAATATCTGTCACGTGGTTTATCTTAGTCATGGAGATGATTTTGAAAGTCGTGGATTTTTCGGAACAAATCATCCATGTACAATCGCCTAAGAAAGCCTTCATGGATGACGTAACAGTTCTATCTACAGATAAGCAAATCATGCAGAGTGCCCTCTTGAGATTAGACGAGCTTGAGACTGAAACATATTCTTTCCAACTGTTCATTAGCATTGAACAGGTATACATGGAGACACAACCTGGTTCTTAAGGTTATCTTCAGTGCCATAAATAACCAAATTGATCTCAACAACAGTAAAAAATTAAAAAAACCGTTGAAAGTACCAACTAGAGGATTCATTACCTTTGTGTGCTCAGGACAGTGGATCTGTTTCAAGAAGAAGAACAACAAACTTCCTGTGAGTGATGAAAAGTGGAACGGCTATTGGGAGGTGACTGCAGATTTACCAGGGTGCCAGGGACTCTTTCCCATCCCAGTTATGAAAAAACATTTTAATGTGGTGTGCAGGAAAGAAAGTTGTGAATCTAGTCGAGTTAACGGTTCCTCATGAAGATAACAGGGACGCCGCTCGGGCTCGATTGACCGTTATGTAAATCTCCTCGAGGAATGTGAAGTCGCAGGTTGGAAAGCTGTTATCGTTAGGCCTAACTCATCGTAAAGTAAATACCACCATGACCGATATCCAAACTACCGTGGAAAAGGCTAGCCACTGGATTTAGTTAAAAAGAGACGATGCGCGATGGCAAGAAGAATATTGAGCTGTATTTAATAACCACTTGATCTAGCAAGCGGGGCCTCATATCAGTGAAGGGGGACGAGATGAAGGCCCCGAAACGGCGCACATTCTGTCCTGATGACCCCATACACTTGCTGGCTTCCGGTATGTGGAGTTCTCGACTGGTAGCACTTGCATGTACAAGTTGTTTGCAAAACATCTAGTTGGTATGTATCCTATTACTCCAATAATAGGTATAAAGCTGAAAGTGTACCTTGCGTACTGGATTTGCAAAGTCCTTATTAGTGGTCCATAGATGTCCTCTTTCTTTTGTTTTTTTTTCTAACCATATCGGTGTCCAGAGGGCAGCTGATTCCCACAGCAGAGTATATCTCATCCTTGTGGTCCCACACAACAATATCTAGCTGGTTTTATTCTAACTTGATGACTGTTTTAATTTCTAAGTTCCACCAACATTCTCTGGCGCAATCGCTCTCAGCACAGTCGTCTGTTTGTATTTTCTTTTTTGTCATCCTATTCAAGATTGTTCAGGCCACTGCATTATGGTTCATGGGGAGATAAGATCTGAAAGACAATATCTCGCCGTAGGCAATAATGTGATTGATGTCTTCAGTCTTGATGTTGCACAGACGACACTTGTTTTCTGTCAATGTTTTCTGCCTTTTATGTTGCGGCTACTTGGAGGAGATCTTTTGTTCTTGAATTGCATGGAGGTAGCCGTCGAAATAGAATGTTATAAACTTGTCGGTACTCCATGCTAAGTTTTTCATCCGATCAATTCCTCATATGGTTTGTGTCTTGCGTGCCCATGCACTATATTCTCTGAAAAGACTAATTTTTTAAAATTTTGTTCTTTTGATAAAAAGAATTGACCGATGCATGTTGGGGAAAGATCTGCATTAGCTTTATTTTATGCTTCTACTAAAGTTCATTAGCTATCCTGATTATCTTGTTGATTTCACAGTCGCAAACTTGGGTAACTTATTAATTGTCTCTTACCTCTCCTGCAAATGCAGTATCGGTGTCACGATACGTGTTTCATATGACATAAATAGGGATTTGAGACTATTGCCACCATCCTTGCGTGTAAAGCATAGCCTTACCAACATTTCAATCGATGCTGAAATTCCCTGTAACACTGAGCATCTTACGAGTGTGAACATTTATCTCATTGAGTGACCAGTTCTGGAGGCCAGATGTGAGCGTGAGGACAGCCATGGCAAAGGTGTTGTAGGCAATATGCTTGTTGTAAGCCTAGAGTTCACATGCTCATATTGTTTTTACTATCGTCCTCTCCTAAATTCATGAGTCCGACATAGCCCATAGTCTCATTCTGTCCAATATATTCTAATGTTCTTCAGAGAGCTGAGGTTGTATTTCTAGGCTGTTTATGTTAAGTGTCTTGGATAAAGGTACAAGTGTGCCATGATTAACTCCCGAACTGAACATTTCGACTCACTAAATTTCATTCTAATGTCTTTGGAGAAATGGGTTTTGATGGGTTATGAGATCCAGTTACTCTTTGTTGTGGTTAATATTTGGCCCATACAGCTTCAGGTCAGCTAGAAAGAAGGGATAAGAGATGTTATTGAACTCATTCCTATAACTGCTGTGTTTTGTGATTAGGTATGACAAGGAATTCAGTTAGAGTACAGAGATGTACTGACAAGTTATCGCCTTGAAGGATGTGTACAGTGTCAGATAACATGTCTTCGTTGTCGCTTCTAAGAAGTTAGGAGGTCTACCAGTTTTTGGTTAGGGAGATACAAGTAGTGGTGGTACTTTGGTTAATGGAAGTGCCCTCATATTCTGTCCATGTATACTACCAAAGGCTTTTTGGTAGACCAGAAATTAAATACCCAAGTGTCCACTTAAACCAATACTTTGTCAATATGGAACGTAATATTATAAGGCTTATTTTGATTCTATGTATACACTGATTTCTCCCAAACTCTGCGACTTGGGAGAAATTAGTCTATTCACTGTGAACCCTTGATCCAAATAGCAGATACCCCATACTTTGATTTATGCCTTTTGTAGAAGCTGTATCTACTGTATCAAAGAATTTCTTTTTAGGCGGAGATCCTTCTAGATATTATGAAAATTATTTTGCTGGTCTAAATAGATAATTACTCTTCTTTATATGGTTCTTCCATAGGACTATTGCGAGATGGGAATGCTAGTGACATAGGCCTGTAATTGCTTGTTTGTTTGTGCTCTAATGACACCTTTATATATCAGAGTTGTTATAGCTTCTGTCAACAGTTCTAGCAGTCCAGTGTCTAGATAGCTCCGATCATTTTCAGGGAACTCGTAAAGTTGGTTCTACAGATTTTAAATGTAGAGGGTCATCCAGTTCTGGAGCTGAATTTGTGTCAAGATAGGTTTGTTGATTCAATTATGTCCTGTTCAATTAGGTTCATAAGTGTTATGCTGATCTGAGAGGTTGTTGTATGGTAGAATATGTCAAGGTGTTTAGTATGTTGTACTTTCCTTGGCTAGGAAAAAACACTCTCGCTTAGCTCTTTGAATTAATGTCAAGTCCATGAGAGATCGTCTGTATGCGAGCCATCTTAACTGTGAAGTGGTCCGTTGTTGTTCTGTTTCACTAGTAGAGAGTCCTGTGTATAGCAGTACAAAAATATTTTGATTTAACTTCATCCGTTAACCACCGGCATTTCTTACCTTGATCATTCTTTTTCGTTTGGCCTCACAAGTGTAGCTTCAATTATTTCATATTTTATTTTCTTGACTTCTTGCCTCACTGTCAAAGATTGATTGGTTAGATCTTTCGTAATATTTCAGGTTCGTAATAACCTTATGAGGTTTCACTTGTAATTTAGAATAGTTGAAAAGTGTGAAACTACAGTTTTCAGTATTTCTTTGTACGCAAATCCAGTTTTGTTCTCCAAACAAAGTTGTATGTTATTAAATCACTGTTTGCTAGTTGAGCCTCGATTACCACGGTCAGTTTCCGAGAATAGAAATTTTTGGGACATTTATGTTCTGGTTGGGAAACGGTAATGTACATTAATAACTCAACGGTTTTATGGTGTAAGTTGCTAAAAGAAACAAAAAAAGGGTGAGTGCTTATTTCGATGTTGTGTACCAAGTCTTTGTTGTAAGTGAATTTTAGGTTTTAGGGGTGTGTTTTGGGTTGCATTATTATTTAATAGAAGAAATGGTATTGGGTGTCATTGATTTAGCGCCAATATTTTCGTTTAGGAGAGAATCTCCTGGTTTACAATAACCTAGAGATCGCTTTACTTCCGCTTGGTCGAGGTCACTAGAAAGATGATTTTTTTAAAACTCAAGTGTCGACCTTTTTAGAATACCTTTTGTATATTTGACAACTAATTGTTGTTACAGTAAGAAGCTGTGCTTCGAGGTCAATAGATGACATGTAGTACGATACTCTTCAGTGTTACACAAACGGTCACTCGCTCACCTATTCAAAACGATAAGAAGCACTCTAGTAGTAAAGTGTTCTCAGAGACATAAAGTCGCATTTTTCTGGATCAACTATCTATCTATCTATCTATCTATCTATCTATCTATCTATCTATCTATCTATCTATCTATCTATATATATATATATATATATATATTTATATAAGGGGCATTACAACAAAATAATGCCACACACTGGACTTCCCAAAATACACACATTTATATATATATATATATATATATATATATATATATATATATATATATATATATTTACTGTAATTCCTGATACAACATGCATACACGCATACATAATTTATGCATACATATATATATATGCATGTATGTGTGTATGTACACACACACACACACACACACACACACACACACACACACACACAAACAACACACACACACACACACGCTTCCATGCTAACTCGGTCTTCCTGGTGTGAGATGTGTCACTTTTAACACAATTCTGCTAAAATACTGTGCGTTTGCAAGATTCTTTTATGGAATGGATTTCTGTCGGTTCTTATTTACTGTATGTCCTTTAGGTGTAGCAAAGAATGAAGGAGCTGGTATTGATGTGTCTATATCTGCAGTGGGTTGTACATCCCAGCTGTCGATGTCGAAGAAATTCACCTGCTGCGTTTCAACCTTCTTTATCAACAGTAATTGTTTTAAGTATCACAGTTGTATTTTTTTAAGAAGGTAAAAATTATGTTTTGTCTCTAATATTGCTTTGTTTTGTCATATTAAGTATGATCTTAAGAAAGTTTAGGTGCTTATTTTCTCATGTGTTATGGTAGGTGCTCAGTAGTGAATCCTGGCTTCAAATTATATATTTGTGGCTTAGCGTCCATAATTAATGGCATGCTGTTTAGTATTTCTTTCTTGGGGATACGTTGATATATATATATATATTTACACACACACCCACACATATATACATACATACACACACACACACATACACACACACACACACATATATATATATATATATATATATATATATATATATTTTTATATATGTGTGTGTGTGTAACTATATATACAGACGCAGGGGTGGCTGTGTAGTAGGTACCTTGCTTACCAACCACATGGTTCCGGGTCAGTCCCACTGCGTGGCACCTTGGGCAACTGTCTTTTACTATAGCCTCGGGTCGACCAAAGCCTTGTGGGTGGATTTCGTAGACGGGAACTGAAAGAAGGCCGTCGTATATAACTATATATATGTATGTGTGTGTATGTGTTTGTGTGACTATGTTTGTCCACTTCCCCAACATCGCTTGACAACCGATGGTGGTGTGTTTGCGTCCCCGTAACTTAGCGGTTCGGCAAAAGAGACCGATACAATAAATACTAGGTTTACAAAGAACATGTCCTGGGGTAGATTTGCTCGACTAAAGGCGTTTCTCCAGCATGGTCGCAGTGAAATGACTGAAACAAGTAAAAGAGTAAAAGAGGATATATATATATATATATATATATATATATATATATATATATATATATATATATATATATATATATATATATACAGAGAGAGGGGGAGAGCAGGGGAGAGAGCAGGGGAGAGAGCAGGGGAGAGAGCAGGGGAGAGAGCAGGAGAGGGGAATAGTAGTAGGAGAAATATAACATCTTACACATGGCAAGTTTTAGACGCGCGCATACTAACAACACTCATTATACATATGTACGTGTGTGTGTGTGTGTGTGTGTGTGTTTGTATAATAATTTATAAAAGCTAAAGTTTGCAGTGTATACAATGTCTATCATATTGACATATAAATGCTAATGTCATGATAAATATCAACCCACATATTTATTAAGTTTGTTCCAATGTATTCAAATGTTTGAACATACACGCATACAAGCCCCATTTGTACATTGTGTGCATACTTAAATTTACATATACATACGCGTGCGCGCACACACACGCACACACACGCACACACACACACACACACACAGAGGCACATATTTAGTTAATATGGTCATTGTTGGTATAATAAAATCACAACCCTAAGTAGCCAAGTATATACATATATAATCATATATAATCGCTGAGTACGACAAATATTTCTGTTTTCGTCCGAGAAACATGTTCGGATATTTTATAGTAATTGTTCACAATGGTAGTATCTTGATTAACATTGATAGTGTAGTACTTCATATTATATTTAAATGTTTGAGAAATTATCTGTTGATGTATAGTTAAATTATGATCCAATGGCTTTTGAGTAAATATTCTGCTGATATAGCATATCACGTGATGCTGTGTGGCCTTTTGTTCTGGCTTCTTGAATTCTGAATGAGATAACGATGTTACAGCCTGACACGAGTGTGGTCGTAAGCAGAGCCCACAACCATACTAGTGTCAAGCTGTCTCGGCCTTGTCTTTCCTTTTGACATCATTCGTAGCATGGAAATGGGACTTACATGCTTAAACAATTGCGTCTTCCACAAAAAGATATATGCCTTGGCATGTGTTTCGAAGAGGAACCTATCAAGTTCAGAAATGTACGGTCAACCATAACAGAAAGTACTAGATTACGTTGTCATCGACATCATACGTATGTGTTTGTGTACGTGTGTGAGTTTGTGTGTGTGAGTGTGTATGTGTGTGTGTGTGAGTGTGTGTGTGTGTGAGTGTGTGTGTGTGTATGTATGTATGTATGCGTGTATGTATGTATTTATGTATATATGCATGCTTCCGTGCATGTTTAATTCTACAGAGTGTGACGCCTCCATTTTACATATTTAATATTATGGAAGAATTACGAAAGTTTAAGCGTTATGTTATTTGCCATTTTAGTGGCAATATTACATTTCTAAATATAAATAGTTATTTCTGTGCCTGGATATGGATTTGGTAATTGACCAATTGGTCTTGAAACTGCTTACCTCTATCCATATGTTACTAAAGATACATAGTGTTGTAGTAGATCTGTATCGTTCTTTCTTTTCTTTTCTTTTTTGCTTCCTTGTCATTTCTAATAGAGATCATTGCTCAATACACCACACATTTTTGGTAGCAAGACAACTGCATTGGCATATGAGGTTCTTGTTCTTACTTATGTCATATTCTAATTTTAGCAGTGACAAAATTATGGAATCGATTGTAGCTCAAATTAACACTGCTTACATTAAATATTGGTGGAACTTACCGTTTTGTGAAATAAAGAATATTTATTTTGTATGATGAAGATCGGGACGTATATTGTTGATATTTAAACTAAATTGTAGATTATTCTACATGATCTTCGATTTTCTGTTTTAATGGTTTCGTTGTTCTTTATATGGTCCCTTTAAAAAAATGTTCAATCTACTTCTATATATGATGATGTAATATTGCACGAAGCAGTTAAAATATTCTTCGTCGTAAGATGTCAGAGTTCCTTTTAGTAAGTTACAAAGAGAAAGGCTGGAGTTTATAAAAATGTATCAGGTCATCCCATAAGTTCTGTCCGATTTTACCTTTTTAAGATTGAATGAAATTTGATAGTATTTTAGAATGTCTAATGAAATTTAAAATTATTTTTTAAGCATTTGTGTACATTTAAACAAACTAAATATTGTTTTACAAAATAATAGAATTAAAATTTCTTTGATTAAAACCCTTCCTAACATGGAAGTATCCAAACAGCATTTAAGGCTCATAATGCTTTATAAGTACAAAAAAGGAAACTCTGCAGACGAAGCTACTCAAAGCATACACTCAGTTTATGGGAGAGAATGCTTGAATGAAAGAACTTGCAGAAGATGGTTTGCAAAATTCAGAAGTGGAGATTTCAGCCTTGAAGATGAACATCGAACAGGACGTCCAGCTGAGTTTGATGATAAGCTCCTTGAGGCATTACTTGAAGAAAATCCTGCATTAACAGTTGAAGAATTGGCAATAAAGCTTAGTTCAAACCATACAACTGTTCAAACTTGGAAAATAGGTGTCTCATGAATTGTCCAAAAGCAACCGCAAATCCCGAGTTGACATCTGCTGTTCTCCCCATTCTCGCGAACTC
>NC_142938.1:31072016-31097016 GCF_046866305.1 Octopus bimaculoides | reverse complement strand
CATTCGACCAATTCATAATCTATCAGCCAATGATGGTCAATATAGACCTCTGATCAATGTAGACCTGTGATTAAAAGAGAACAATGATCATGAAGAGGCTTCCTGATTGGTTCCCATATCTTGGGCAAGTGTCTTCTACTATAGCCTCGGGTCGACCAAAGCCTTGTGGGTGGATTTGGTAGACGGAAGCTGAAAAGAAGCCTGTCGTATATATATATATCAATTTTTTTTCTCCGTGTTTTTCTCCTTGTCTCCGTATTCTTTCTGTTGAAGAGCGTAGCTCGAAACGTCAAAGACTTTCCGTATTCCCGAGCGTCATACTAATATATACTTTTGTTATTTACACCACCTGTCCTCGTCTGTTGTTATTTTTTGTATATTCTCCCATATATATATATATATATATATATATATATATATATATATATATATATATATATATATATATATATATATATATATATATATATATATATATATACATATATATATATATGTTTCAGTATGTTTGTTATTTGTGCCTGTGGTTGTCCCTCCACCATCGCTTGACACACGATCTTGGTGTGTTTACATACCCGTCACTTAGCGGTTCGGCAAAAAAGACTGATAGAATAAGTACTAGGCTTACTGGGGTCGATTTGTTCGACTAAAGGTGGTGCTCAAGCATGGCCGCAGTCAAATGACTGAAACAAGTAAAAGAATAAAAGAATATATATGTGTTTGTGTGTGTATACGTGAATATATATGTATATATATATATATATATATATATATATATATATATATATATATATATATATATATATATATATATATATATATATATATATATATATATATATATATATATATATATGTATGTATATATATATGTGAATGTATATGTAAATATATATATACATGTATATATGTGTGTACAAGCGTGTGTACATGTATATCTATATATATACATATGTATAAATGTATATATATGTGTGTATGTGTGTGCGTGTATATGTGAATGTATGTATGTATGTATGTATGTATGTTTGTACGTATGTATACGCACACAAGATCTGTTAGAGCTAGATGGACTGCAATTTTAAGTTGTTGCATTAAAACTAATTGAGTGTGTTGACCTCGGGACAACAACCTTGCCCAAGGTAGGATGTGAAATCAGCAAGACATGCCGATTTGCTACACTGATCCGACTTGATTAGGCCATCTGCTTCACTGCTATGTCAACTCTATGAACTGATAACACAACAACAATAACAACAAGGAACATAGGCTTTGGTAGATTCAATGTCTAACGTGTGTATACTTGTATACTTGTCTGCAAGATAACATAAGATGACAAACAAGTTATAATAACATACATGACACGTATTTCCTAATTAAGATGGATATTGCAATTTTCTTAATTATATATGTGTATACCCTCACACACACACATATATATAGCAATGAATATATGTATTTATATATATTCAAAGATACACACTAACACATATATTTATGTATATACACATTTCTGTTTATATGAAATGTGTAATTGTAAGTACAGACATAGGTACACGTAGAGTATATAAATATGTCGCAGATACATATACACATTATGTATATATATATATATATATATGCATATATGTATATATCTGTATGTAGTTATATATGAAGATATATATATGTGTGTGTGTGTGTGTGTGTGTGTGTGTGTGTGTGTGTGTGTGTGTGTGTGTGTGTGTGTGATTCATTTTAAATTCCTACAAGAATGATCCAATGCCTGGTAACATCATCGCAGAGGTAATTTACATTGCTTGCCAATACTTCAGTATATTATATAACTCCATACATTTTCATCAGTATAGCGGATACTTCGTTAAACAGTATTTATAATTTTTATTGGAGGTGTAAACATTCTGTGTGTCATTGTGAATTAACAAAGAAAAGGAACGACAAATGCCACAAAAATTCTTTCCTAAAATACGGACATTTTCGAAAATCTTTCAAGCTGAAATATCAAGAATCGAATTAGTCTACTCATTCGATTCTCTCCATTCTCTCCATTCTATAGACTAATATAACTATTAGTTTATCCATTAGTCTATCGCATTAATAAACATTCTATATTGCAAGAAATGTAAGAATTTTATGATGGGATTTCAGGGAGCCATAAATTTCCATTGATACGGAATACTGGAATTGAGGTGTTGATTATGATTTGAAGTTTTAGAATGTTTCTTAACTCTAATAGAATTAAACTTTCACCTTTTTTTTACATGCTGCGGGATCTCTTGGAAGAATGTTTATTAGCCATTTTCAAATATAATATCGATTTGTTTTTCACATGTATATATTTATATACTGAACCCGGAAACACGTGGTTGGGAGGTAAGCTTCTTACTAGACAGCCCATCCTGCACCTCTCTCTCTGTCTCTCTCTGTCTCTCTCTCTCTCTCTCTCTCTCTCTCTCTCTCTCTATATATATATATATATATATATATATATATACACACACACACACACACACACACACACACACACACACACACACACATATATATATATATATATATATATATATATATATATATATATATATAAATATTGAAAGAAAGGACAACAAAAGAAAGAAAGAGACCTCGGTATTGTATATATGTATATATACATTTATGTATATGTATGTCTAAATATATGTATATATATATGTATATATATATATATATATATATATATATATATATATATATATATATAACTATATATAACTATATAAGTATTCTATTACTTGTTTCAATCATTTGATTGTGGCCATGCTGGAGCACCGCCTTGAAACGAACAAATCGCCCCCAGTACTTTTTCTTTGTATGCCTAGTACTTGATCTATCGGACTCTTTTGCCGAACCGCTAGTTTACAGGGCGTAAACAGACAAACATCGGTTGTCAAGCGATCGTGGAGGTACAAACACAGACACGCACACAAAAATGTACATACATACATATATATGTGTGTGCGTGTGTGTGTGTGTATGTGTGTGTGTGTATGTGTGTGTATACGACAGGCTACTTTCAGTTTCAGTCTACCAAATCCACTGACAAGGCTTGGTCGGCCCGAGGCTATAATAGAAACACTTCACCAAGGTACCACACAGTGGAATTGCACCCGGTACCATGTTGTCGGGAAGCAAACTTCTTACCACGCAGCTACGTGTATATGTATACATACATACATACATACATACATACATATATATATAAGCATGTATATATATCTGTATGTATATATATATTTATATAAATATATATATATATATATATATATATATATATATATATATATATATATACCCATAAATTTGTATATATATATATATATATATATATATATATATATATATATGTATATATACATCTATATAGAAATATATACATATGACTATATACATGTAGATATGTACATATAATTAAATAGACACAGAGAGAGAAAGGGGGTAGATAGATAGATAGATTAATGTAAAAAGGACAGGCAAATAAATTGACAAGATTCCTCAAGGACATTCAGTTTAATTTAGACAAAATAATACTAACTTTTTAGAAGAAGGTAAATGTTAACGTACGTTCCTGCACACGTTAAATAATGAGTTGGTTCCATGTCGTAAATAACAATGACAATTCATCTTTTGTACAATTCGACATTAACAATTATTATAACTCTATTTTTCCTATCCTCCTTAATGAAGCTTCTATTCTTTCTAGAAAATGGATTAACCTTATTCTTGTAGAAATTGGTGTCATACTAGCAGCTAGAAGACTCTGACTACTTTCGATAAGAAACTGTGGTGCAGGGTATCACATAATAATTTCTTTGATATAACGATGGCGTCCACTGGCTCAGCATTGGTCAGAGATCTTGTGTAGCTTTATCTCCTCTAGCAACTCAGCATGTATTTTCCGGCTATCCACGGGTGTCTATATAGAGACAACACTCTCCTGGTGGTTATGGGCCTCTCCAAACCAGCTTTAGAGAAAATCAGAAAGGCCCTACATGAGTTCTTTAAAACCTACCTATTACTCTTGAGAATACTAATAAAATAGCTAATTTCCGAGACGTTACATTGGATTTAAATTCTTCTTTCATTATTCCTACTATAAGGCTGACAAATATCTAAGACATACTAATATATATTCTAATCACCATAAATCTATTTTTAATATCGTTATTAAGTGTACATCGGTTAGAATTTCGGATCTATCTGCAACCGAAGAGATCTTTAACAAACATGTCACTTAATACAACCAGGCATTTGCAGCTTGCGGCTTCTCACAAAAAGTAACTTTCTCATCTAACACTAGGCTTACGAACTTATCCCTGCCACACCTTAAGTCAACATACCCTAATAGCATGAATACACAACGGATTGGGATGCTCAACCTTCTATTAAAACGCCTAAAAACTTAAAAAGCAGCGCATTCTGCCACCTATCACACATCCCCTATAATACTCGTGCTGAACGCAACACCATAAACAGAATAGAGTCCTCAATGCCAACTACAAAGCAGGATTCCGCACCCACCAGATTAACTAATAAAACTGAGGGGAGAAACATACTTTGGTATACCATATCCATATTCTCTCTAAATGTTAAGGGCTTGTCCAGGCTGTTTTTCCATATCATCGATTCCAACTTTCCGCTCTACTATAAGTAGATCCACCCTTAAATTATCCTACTCCTCGCCTCATCATAGCCTCATCTGATAAACACGAGCTTAATAGTTATTGCCAAAATAATACTCCTACAGAGAATAGAAAATATAACAAATATAATAATAATGATTATTTTAATAGGAATAATAAGTACATCTACCATAATCGCAGCACTAATATTAAACTTAACGCAAACACCAACAGCAACCTTAATACCACCATTAGCGAGAATAATATTGGCGGTAGTTTTAGTGCTATGGCCTAACAGCCATCGGAATGTAAGAGAGAATTACTATAATAATACAACTAGCCGTAACATTGATGATAATAATAATAATAACAACAACATCAAGAATAATTAATAATAATAATAATCTTTTCTACTCTAGGCACAAGGCCCGAAATTGGGGGGGGGGGGGGGCAGTCGATTAGATCGACCCCAGTACGCAACTGGTGCTTAATTTATCGACCCCGAAAGAATGAAAAAACGTAGCGACGGGCGAAATACCGCTAAGCATTCCGTCCAGCGTGCTAACGATTTTGCCGGCTCGTCGACTTAATAATAACAATAATAATAGCAGCAATAGCTCTCGTTCCAATTACGGTAATAAAATTTCGGATACCAACCGACGAAATAGCACTGCCCTTTGTCTTAGTCTTACCCATGTATCTGAAATATCTATGATCTCATTTATTAATCCATACATTATAGGTACCAACAGCATCGATAATAACGAATACACTGGGAGCGAACGGGTGGGTACTACACTAAACCCCCAAGAGCACCCTCTAATTATACAATATCCAATCCACGTACAAGAAATGCTTTCGTTCCACGTAGGTCTAGTAGCAGTAGTATATCTATCAATAAATGCTCTTTACAAACTCACTGCAGAAGGTTTAACGTATCTTACAAATGCATGGTTCATAACACACTTCACGATTTTACTGGGCATTATATTGGATTTAGGATTATTTCAAGCAACGATGTTCGGTGCACCTAAATTCGTTCAAGTATGAGGAGCATAGCAAATCCACTTCTCTAGCTGACCATGTGCATTACCATAAGAGAATAAAGTTACCTTATAGCATAACATGGTCCATCATAGACTCTGGGCAGCATACCACTTGTTGGCTATGTCTAAAGAAATTCTAACACATCTTGTTACATAACCCTACACAGCCTGTAGGTCTGACATTTATTTACCCCCTTATCTATCTGTCTTTACACTCACCCCCTCCACCTTAACCTCTCTGGACAGATGTACCCTCGTTGTACTGATTAGTAAATATCTAATACAAAACTCCTGACTACCTGTCTTTCTTCCTCTAGAGTGTACTCACTTTTCTCAGTATTTGTCTAACTTTCGAACTGCTAGCATCCATTTCTCTCTCACTATAGATTACAATCTAACCATTCTCTATCTGATCATGGATTTATCTAACGAATACTCAGTTTCACTGGACATATTTGAATATCTCCTGGATCTTTTCTGTTTGGCTGCCAATTTTCAATTTCTTCAATTTTTGTTCCAAATAATTTCATATTTGTTGTTTGGTGTAGCTTTGTGTGGTAATCATTGACATGAAATTCATTTACACTATAAATCAATAAATAAAGAGTTAATAGCTTTTAAAGTTTGCAAATTTTGGGTAATTTTAGCCAATCGAAAGCCAAAGACATAAATGCCAGTTTTCATAAAAAGCCAAGCTGTACCCAAGTGGTAATTTTTCGCTTATTAAATGCTTATTACACATGAGGTATGAGGTGGTAGTGAGATGTGCTAAAAATAATAGCTAAATCGGTCTTCAATCATGCGCCAACATTTTTCTTATAATCGTAGAAAATCCGATGGCGGAATACAAATTCGAAAAAATTTTCTGAAAATTCCAGAAATAAAATATGGCATGTATACGGCAGAATCCCGCCAATATTTCATTTGCTTACAGTTGAAAACACGTGCAGCCATGCAGAAAATGACAGCTTCCAAATCCTGCTTACTGACTGCATAAAACTTATCAAACTTTAAAAACCTCTGTAATTTCTAAAAAAATTTGGAAAATTACATCAATGCACCACATTTTAGAATTTTCACTAAACTTTAAAATTTCCACAGGTGCAGCCGAATAGAAAAGAGCCTATCTCCTCCCTTTCTGAACTTGAGGAACCACAACACCTATCATTGATGAGGAACTTTTATTCCACTGTTACATATGTTTAACCTATCTCTATCTATCTATCTATCTATCTATCTATCTATCTATCTATCTATCTATCTATCTATCTATCTCTCATTCCATACTCAGTATATGGAGTTTTCGCTTGGCACGATGTTCCAGTAGCTGGGATATCCCAGAAACAACAGTCAGGGACTATCTCTACTTTTCATAATATAACTTAATTAAATCAAATATCCTTGTCAAGTCTTGCTAATGTGCTTGCATCTCCTTTTACTTTAACCTACACCTACTGACTCAAGGGAAAGCCACTTCTAACTGCTTTGGAATTGTAGTCACAAAACCACAAATTCAAATGCCATTCACACCGGAATTTTGGTGGCAGGGAAATTTTTTTAGTGGCACTCAATTTTGAGCACTCAGAGCACATACCTATTGGTTTGAGTCACCCTGAAGAAAACTCCCTGTATCTTTTATGCACCGATATATATATATATATATATATATATATATATATATATATATATCACTATATGCATATAGGCGCAGGAGTGGCTGTGTAGTAAGTAGCTTGCTTCCATCATGTGATCCATAAATGAAATATTATAAGAGGCAAGTTCCTTAATAATTTGGGTTTTTATGTACGAGGTTTATAGCCTCAATATGTAAATTTGTGTAATTTATAAAAATTATTTAGAGAAGCAGAGTTCGGCGGGCGGCTTCTGTCTTCTCCCATTAATATCATCGTGTTCATCATTCATCTCATCTCATTAATGAGTTTGTCCAGCCCGCAGCTACTCATCTTTGTACTGCCCTCGTGGCAAATTGAAATGAAATAAAGTAGCTTGCTTTCCAACCACATGGTTCCGGGTTCAGTCCCACGGCAAGTGTCTTCTGCTATAGACTCGGGCCGACCAAAGTCCTGTGAATTGATTTAGTAGACGGAAACTGAAAGAAGCCGTCGCATGTATATGTGTGTGCGCGCGTGTGTGTTTGTGTGTGTTTATGTGTGTGTGTGTGTGCGTTTTTGTGCCTGCGTTTGTTCCCCCATATATGTATATATATGTATGTGAGTGTATGTGTTTCTGTGTCTGTCTTTGTCCCCCGACATTCGATGTTGGAGCTTGACAACCGATGCTGGTGCCTTTACGTTCTGCAACTTAGCGGTTCGGCAAAAGAAGGAGATAGAATAAGTACTAGAGATAGAATAAGTACTGCATGGCCGCAGTCAAATGACTGAACCAAGTAAACGAAAGCTGGATCTGCCTCAGACAATGTCAGATCTTCCCGTGATGTGATCAGCCCGGTGAGTGTCAGAAGCCAGGCACCTACTGAGCATGAAGCTTCGTCATGCCAAGTTCATTGTGCGGAATATTCTCAACACTCTCACGTGAAAGCATTGGCTATTTGATTTATCGTCAATCGCCTGTCATCAAACACCATGTGGTAAATACGATCAATGTTTACCGCGGTGGTGGCAGTTGTAGGACGTCCAGAACTTGGATCATGTTTAAAACTCTCCCCTCCTAAATTAAGCCACCCACTTTTGCACAGTTGATAAAACTGGATTGTCATCCCCTAATGTAGCAACTATGTATCCCTGGGGGCCAAATCTTTTTACTGCAGGTACTTGATAATAACACCACGATACCAAATTTCGTCAAATTTCAAGAGAAGTCTCTACTAGCTACATTTGAAATCTTCTTTGAACAGTCAGATGTTACTTTACCCGGAAAAAAACAATGCAGTTATTAATTAGAAGGGCTGAAGTTAGTGCATGCGAAATTGCACGGCTCTAGCCTCACTCTTTCACAGTCAGCCTTTGAACTTTTCAGTCCGTCGTCGTATACCGTGTCTATGCATTCTCCCATGAAATGTCCCGAACAAACACATAAGAACGAGTCGTTCTGCGATCTAATAATGCAAGAAAGGAAGTATATTACAGTTATCACGTGTGAGTGTGTGTATGTATGCAGTCACATATATATACATGAACGTGCATGTATGTATATTTATATACACACACATATAAGTATGTATATATTTTCTATTATATATATATATATATATATAAGGTTTGAACTTTCATTATTATAGTAGCATCTATCGAAGACCGGTGGGATTATTATCTATATGAACTTAAAGTTGGATCGCTATTTAGCATATAAATTAGTTATATGCAGTTTACTATCAATACCGATACAATGTACATTAGTTTAAATTCTCTAGTTGCAGTTTTAGTAAGGTTAGTGCTTAATCTTGCCAATATATTGATTGATTGAAATAATGTGGTTATTAAGCTTTACTTTTACCGTAGGGATTATAATTTTTCATGACTTAATAGAGTTGTCACTGTTTAGTTAACTTTTTAAGAGGGGTTGCAATTTACTTATGGAATTTATTTATCGATACGGTTCTACATTGGGTAAATGTATTTGAAAGTTGTGATTTCTTTGGTTTGTTTGTTCCCAAACAACACATATTTTAGTGCTGTTGACACCGCCAGATTGGATGATCTGCCCAGGTGTCGAAACCATAATGATATCCGTAGGGCAGCTGATGATGGATGTATGTTGGATTGTTGGTATGGCTGTATTATAACACATCCTTTTGATATATATATATATATGTGTGTGAGTATGTGCGTGTATACGCTCACGCATATATACATGAACGTGTGTGTATGTATATTTACATTCACACATATAAGTATGTATATATATATATATATATATATATATACATACATACATGTGTGTGCGTGTATAATTGCCTACATGTACTATGCATGTATATATGTTCACTGTTCTTGGGGAATGAACACACGCAATGCATATGTATGCCTATTTACACTTACGCACGTACAGTCCGACACACCCCAAGTACACGCATACAAACATAACAGTTGAACTACCAATGAAAAATATAGAAACTATAGAAAAATATAAAAATACTGTGTATTGCCCCACATCCACCCTCACTCCTATCCGGGATTGATGTTTTTCCTTTTTTCTTTGTTATTGTTGGTATTTTAAATATTAAAAAAAAAAGAAAGAACTTGCTGTGAGATAATTTTATAATTTCCTGTTAGTGATTAGCACTACATATCGATCCCGTATTAATTTACAACTCATACAAGGCAACAGCGACAGAGTAGCCGTATACATACATGTACCCGCGCGTGTGTGTGTACGTGTGTAGGTTTGTGTGTATGCGTATGTATACACACACACACACACACATATATATGCTTGTGCGTTTCTATGTATGTGTGTTTGTGTGTTTGTACATATATATATATAAATATCTATATCTATGTGTGTGTGTGTGTGTGTGTGTGTGTGTGTGTGTGTACATATGTAGCCACATACACACACATATATATATACAGAGTGAAAGAGTGAGAGGGTTGAAGTGAAGCTTTAACATTAAATTATTGGCGTCATGTTACATGGAGGGAGGACATTTTTAACTGTACTTCATGTCTACGGCTTCATGTCTAATTTAAAAATAAATAACCACCATAATTGATAGAGAGAAGTGGGAAGAATGGTAGGAAAGGTAGGGAGAGAGTTATACACTTGTATTACGTGTATGTGTAGATAGATTGAGGGAGGAAAGGAGAAATGATGCAAAACTAATATACCTGCGCCACCACCACAATCACCATAACTCCCCTCCACTCTACTGCTAAATACATAATAATTAACTATTTGTCTTTGCACCTCTTGTTTCTCTTTTACTTCTTCCTTTTCTTCTTCATCATCATCATCATACTTCTTCTTCTTCTTCTTCTTCTTCTTCTTCTTCTTCTTCTTCTTCTTCTTCTTCTTCCGTTTCCCATGTTCCAACATTCCTGAGTGCGACTTTAACTTTCACACTTCATAGCTTGACGATAAATAAAATAGGAACCAGTAATATATCCGGGTCAACGTAATTTCTCTTCCCATCAACGGCATTGTTTGCCTTATATATGTAATTGTGGTTGTGAGACGGTAGAACCGTACAGTGACAGAAAAATGTGGTTGAAAAATACGCTGAACGAAATGCTTTGCCTTTTGTCCTTTCGGGGTCGATGAAATAAGTACCAGTTGAGTACTAGGGTCGATGTAATCGACTATCCCCCTCCACCAAATTTTAGGCCTTGTGCCTACAGTAGAAAGGATTAGAAGCAGCAGCAGCTGTTGTTAGAATTTATCCAAATTCAGGTCCTTTAAATCACAAGCAGAATCCACCCGGCTGCCCTTTATACAGTTTCTGTCAGCTCATAGAACTTGACACCTAAGTGTCATTTTCTACGAAGCCGAATCGAAGCCAGGAGCTTATGATTACGTAGCGAACTTCGTAACCTTTCGGCTATGCTGTACCTGCATATCTAGACACACACACACACACACACACACACACACACACACACACACACACACACACACACACACACACACACACACACACACAACTGTATTGTGTGTGTGTGAACGAAACACAAATTCCTGTACGGATAATAGTTATTCTTGTTATTATTAACTCTAGGTTAACTCTGGTCAAATAAACCAATAATGTAAATAATCTTAACCGTGACCTTTCAATTTTTTCTTACATCATGAACTGTCCTTCGGTTTTAAAGACAATGAAGAGAGAAACAGCTGTTGTATCTAGCAGGCCGTTTAACCACATAGAAATTTCTTCATTGGTCCAGCGGTATAAACCTGTCATATTTGATTTGGCACCGATATTCAGAACATTGGCTGTTGGTGAGACTTTAT
The DNA here is from genome assembly GCF_046866305.1 of Octopus bimaculoides. Taxonomy (NCBI): domain Eukaryota; kingdom Metazoa; phylum Mollusca; class Cephalopoda; order Octopoda; family Octopodidae; genus Octopus; species Octopus bimaculoides. Next base: position 31,085,384 of record NC_142938.1, on the reverse strand, counting down.
GTCGATCAATGATTGCGGATAATCATGATCTTGGACTTGACAATGGAGAGGGAGAGAGAACTGTTTGGATGAAGATGCGAGAACTTCCAAGGAGGAAGAAATCAGTTTGTTCGTTGCTGTAGTAGGAAGCAGTGTATTTATTCTCAGACTGGGAATGCAGTCGGATTACTTGTAACAGAATGGTCTTCTATAGGTCAAATATGGTGTTTGAATGGGCAGTAGATTAGGTCTGGACGAGCTGTGGATTAGGTCTCCCTTCCAGTTATCAAATCTATATCTGTTATTGCAATTTGGGCCTTGAGTACCAGACGATAAAACTATAACGCAATACAACCCAGGGAAGAAGAAAAATCTCGTTTTACTTGGTAAAACAAACTGTCTGGCAGGCAAAACACCTGAACGAGAACGCACACACGAAAGAGAGACTGATATGCATGGACGTGACAGGTTGAACACGGCTTTCACGTGCTAAAAGACTATTGGCCTTCTTATTCCTAACACTGTCACCCGTGTATTAGGTCTGCTACCAAAATATTAGGTCTACCATCCAAATATTCGATACTGCTGCAACGCACGCACACATCCTAAATCACAATCAGGCAATCGACTGACTAGAATTCAATCACTTACGGACACATTCCAGTCTTTGGCCTACAACCGTGCTCTCACCTCTTTTTTGTCTTTTCTATCAATGAGAGGTAGGAAGTTTGTTTCTAATCACATGGTTATAAGTTTAGTCCCATTGCGTGGCACCTTCGGCAAGAGTATAGTCTCAGGCTGACCAAAGCCTTGTGAGTGGATTTGGTAGAGGAAAACTGAAAGAAGACCTTCGAATGTATATATTATGTGTGTGTGTGTGTCTTTGTATCTGTGTTTGTCCCCCACCACTGCATGACAACTGATGTTGGTGTGTTTACGTCTCCACAACCTTAGCAGTTCGGCAAAAGCGATCGATAGAATATGTACCTGACTTAAAAGAAAAGTAAGTACCGGGGTCGATTCATTCGCTAAAACGTTTTTCAAGGTGGTGCTTCAGCATGGCCGCAGTCTAATGACTGAAACAAGTAAAAGATAAAAGATATATGTAGCCTACCCCCATATAGATATATACGCACGTTTACACATATATACGTGTATGTATATATATATATATATATATATATATATATATATATATATATATATATATATATATATATATATATATATATATAGAACAAATAGAAAGATAAATTTTATTCAACGCATAGATACTGAACAGTATAGATATAAAGAATAAAATCCTTTTTTCTTTTTAAAAGCAGAAAAATTTGTCGGCACCCAGCCATATATATACAAATATATGGGGTTCCATTTCTTATAGTTCTGTTCACTTTTAAGTGTTCATCCGAAGAAAGGACATGCCTGTAATCCTCTCCTAATCCCCACAAAATGGTGAGAAGGAGTAAAGGAATTTCTCTTCAGACCTGCTTCAAATGCTTGCCGTTTTTATTGTTTCTCTGGTTTCCATTACTAAGTCACTGTCATAATTCTAGGATCGAATCAAAACTGACTCGTAATGCAGGAGTTTCTACGATTCCTTTCCCAGTTGACTCATGGGACTTTACAGCTAGTCCTTCATTCCTTTCCACTGACTCACGTGACCGCATATTCTATGTCGCAAACTTTGAGGGAAAAATTTGGGAGAGAGAAAAGATAGTTACAGAATTGCATCCTATAATGAATTTGAGCTTTAGCTCAACTAACATTACGTCAATATTCTTTAACTTCCGAACGTTCAGTTTTGCTATGGGGTCGAGAGGTATAAAACTGTCTTGTGATTCTTCTGATTATAATGGTGGCTGACATTTTTGGCTCGGGATGAATGTCGGGTTAACTAAATTGGACTTGTAAATACAAAGATGTTGTTTTAATATCTTGTTATCTATAGATAGTATATTAGGCATTGTATAGCGTTGGATTAGAGGAAAGTTTGGCAGAGCTGAAGAATGAGTGATATATATATATATATATATATATATATATTCAGAGAGAGAGATTGGTAGAGGGAGGGAACTATATATATATATATATATATATATATATATATATATATATATATATATAGAGAGAGAGAGAGAGAGAGAGAGAGAGAGAGAGAGAGAGAGAGAATAAGAATGTATGTACTGTGTAAGAGAAACATTGGCGCAGATTTGATCGTTTGGTGAAAAAGTCTGTTTTACAATCCTGATATCCTGTATTCTCATATTGGCATTATGGTTATGTATCTTCCTTTTACAATAGCGTCAGGTCGACCTAAACAAGGTTGTGGATTTTGGTTTACGAAAACAGTTCGGAAATACATCAAAACTACCGAGGCTATAATTCAAAGGCACAGTTCAGTTCACAGTGTATCTCAGCAATGGGGGTGGAGAGACAAGAAGAGGGAGAAAAGAGAGCGGGGAAAAAGAGAAAGAGAGAGAGGTGAGAAGGAGAAAGAAAGAAAGAGAGAGAGAAGAGGTACACGAATTATACTTTCAATATCTAAGTAAAAGCTAAAAGTGTGTGAGAGGCGAATTTTGATGCTACAGATGATCCCTTTAATTATATATTTTCCATGCGTGACCTCCCTAGCTTTTCAGAGATATGTATAACTACACTACCCCATGGTCCAATATTTCCAGCAGATCAACCGATCACTTAATGGTGCTCTGTAAGATGTTACAGGTAGCAGATTGATGTCTTGATGTCACAGCGTAACTTCTTCGGTAAATTTTTGACCCCTTTGATCTGGGTCGACTCAAGTAATTTGAGTTAAACTGGGTTAGCAGAAACTTTATGGAAGCCCGTCTACTATGTTGTTACTGTAATTTATTGAAAATCATGAGAGATCATCCTTGTTATATAGACAGTGCCACGCTCACTCTGACGGAGGGCTACGAGGGGTGCTTATTAAGGAATTCCCCTGACTCACTTCCCAAGGACTGGGATAAACGAAACTAGGCATAATTATTGGTCCTTCTCTACATATGCAGCTGTGAAGACCTCGTCTGTAAAAGTCGGTAGGTTGCGTCTGGAGCCTAGACTTTACCTTGGAAATAAGTTCATCATCATCCAAAAGGTGCTTCCCCTTCAAAAGAGACTTCATGGTTGGAAAGAGGTGGAAGTAAGATGGTGCGAGGTTAGGAGAGTAAGAGGGGATGAGGAAGGATTTCATAGTCGCAGGAGTGTGCTTTCATCTGGGCACCATGCGCATAGTGAGCTGGCGGGATTGTCTTGGAGGAGGCGGACTCCTTTGAACAGCATGCCATGCCTCTCTGCTTTGATGGCGTCCCGCAATTTCTGCAGCAGAGAAGCATATGTTCTATTAACTGTGGTGTCCTTTTCCAGAAAATCCATCGTCACTACTCCGCGCTGGTCCCAAGAGACTGTGAGCATCACCTTGCCTGCTGAGGGTTGGATACGAGCCTTCTTTTGAGGTGGTGAGTTATCATGCTTCCATTGCTTCGACTGGACTTTAGTCTCAGGATCTTAGTGATGGACCCATGTTTCATCCTGTGTCATAAGTATGCCGAAAAAGTCCTCTTCATTTTCTTGCCACATTACCAAAAGAGCCTGGGAGCAATTGATTCGTTCCTACTTCTGAAAAGGTGTGAGTATCCGGGGAATCCATTGTGCAGACAATTTCCGCATGTGCAAATGGTCGTGAATGATTTTTTCCACGGACCCTACACTTGTCTTCGCTTTTGGGGACAGTTGTCGAATGCGGTAATCTTCCAAAATGGCGGCTTCCACTTTATGGATGGTGTCATCATCAATGGCGGAATGTGGTCGTCCAGGAATAGGAGCAGTTTACGTTGATGTCCGACCACATTTGAACTGGTGATGCCATTGCTTGACTTCGGCGTGTGATGGTGCATCATCACCATAAACTTCTTTCATCTCATCGAAAGTCTCTTTTGGTGTATGACCTTTCAAGTATAAGAACCTAATCACTTATTTGCATTCGACTGCCTCCATTATAACACCTTAGTCCACTTCAGCAGCCGTAAAAGACAGATGAATTCAAGTGGAAAACTACAATTTACAATGTGACATGTATGATTATACATGCACAGGTTCCGTTTACTGCAATAACCGGAAGTGGGTCAGGGGAAATCTTTGATGAACACCCCTCGTACCTTAAGAGTACAAATGTCTGTGGAAATACTCAGCTACTCACACTACATTCCTATCTGATCCTCTCTCACGATGACAGTAATGTGGAATACTCAGACACTTGCTTCAAATGTCGACCAACTGGAATATTGTCGAAACCAATTTAAATGAACCTCTTGTCTTTTTTATCTTTTACCTGTTTCGGTCATTAGACTGCGGTCATGCTGGGGCACCGCCTTGAAGTCATTTTAGTCTAATGAATCAAAACCAATACTTTTTTTCCGTTAAGTCTGGCGCTTATCCTATCGGTCTGTTTTGCCGAATTGTTAAGTTATGGAGACATAAACGCAACAGCACAGGCTAAGTGGTGGTGGTAGTGGAGAAACACATGCACATACACACACAAACACACGCACACACACACACACACACACACACACACACGCGCACACACACACACACACACACAAACACACACACATATATATTAAAAGGACGTATTTAATACTATTCCAGTCATACCAACAATCCAATAATACTAATCCACATAAACAAAAACAGCCATATCAACAATCCAACATACCTCCATCATCAGCTGCTCCACGGATATCATTATGGTTTCGACACCTGGGCAGTACCATTCAATCCGGTGGTGTCTACAGTACTAAAATAAGTGTTGTTTGGGAACAAACAAACAAATCAAAGAAACCACTACTTTCAAACACATTTACCCAATCTACGACCGTATCGATAAATATATTCCATAAGTAAATTACAACCCCTCCTAAATACGTAACTAAACAGCGACAACTCTACGAGCTTCTTTCAGTTTCCGTCTCTCAAATCCACTCACAAAGCTTTGGTCGAACCAAGGTTATAGTAAAAGACACTTGCCCGAGGTGCGACGCAGTGGCATGAAACCGGAACCATGTGGTTGGGAAGCAAACTTCTTACCACACAGCCTAATGTGTATAAATATTTATGAATTAATAACTGAGAAAATATGCGTGCGGGGGTGTATATATGTGAATGAATGTGTGCGCGTGCATTTATAAATGTGAGCTTGAAACGTAAAGAGAAATTCATTTTATGAATGTGTATGAAGGTTGATGTGTATATGATGTATGTGTGTGTGAGTGCTTGTGCATCTGTATGTGAATGCATGCATATGTTTGTGTATACCTGCAACTTTATTGTGACTGATGAAGTGTAAACAAAGACAATAGTCATCATATTTGCAGGAGTGTATGTGTGTATGTGCGCGCTTAATGTGTATAAATATGTATGTGTGTATGTATGTGTATGTGTGCATATATATCTACATACCTCTCTAATGAAACTTAGGCGTGGTACAAAGCAGTTGCCACAGCCTGAGTCGTAATATCACATGATAAAAAATTAGACAACGTGATACTTTAAAATGGTTTCTGATATGATTGGTGGAATGGTATGTTAATGGGTGATGGAAGGAAGACTGACATTTCGAAACTGTTGATATTATCGAATGTACAGTTTGGGGGTGGCTATTTGATTAACATGTGATTATGTGTGATATTACACATTAGAATTAATAATAATGTATCGATAACTTAACGTATAATGGCAAATTTAACTGATTATATGTCACAACATACACAGCGTGTGTGCGTTTGTGTGTGCGTCAGTGTGTGTGTGAATGGAATGCATGTGAACGATTGGGTAGTTAACGTTTTAAACAGTTGTTATTCGTTAGACGGCAACCAGAGATCGCTTCTATTTAAATAAGTCGAGATATAACACGGTGATATGTTGTAATGAGTAATGCAATTGATATCATACGATATGCTGAATGATTCCTCCCTCGTATTACAGCTGCTTGAATGAGTAATGAAATTATTTAAACTGAACAGCTTCTCGCGTTTTCATTGAGCCATGCCACACAGAATTGCTTTCTTACGTCAGTAAAAGGTGGGACGTTTCTCTTGGTAGAGGAAGAAATCTATTTAGTAGTCGATGTTCGATTAAATGCATTAAATGAGGTAAACAAAGTACAGAGAGGGAAAGAGAGAGAGAGAGAGTGAGAGAGAGAAAGAAGAGAAGAATCTAGTCTTTTGACTTCTTGTTTCTCAACAAGCGTCATGACACGAGTGGAAAGATTTCATTTTCACAATGAACTCAGATGAAATGTTTTAAGACATATAAAAGTCTCACTGCTCGGCGCTGTGTCATATATGTTCATGTAACATACACTGCTATCAAATGACACAATAACTGACTGTACAATTTTTGTTTGTTTTCTTTATTCTTTTATTTTTTTAATCTCTCAGTAAATATACACGACAACATTTTGCTAACGAACTCTACTGCGGTATATTTTAACCATTGCAATGTCTACTAAGCCACAAATTGACATAATTGTAAATATCATGTATTATCATATTTATTGCATGTGACAAATTTGAAAGTATTGCTTTCGTATACTCATCAATACGGGCGACTGTTTCGTTTCGTCATTTATTGCCTTTGAAACGAACGCAGATCGAGACAAGTGAATGTTTCTTGTGATGAATCATTCAGAAACAGATTTTCCAGTGTTTTATGGAATTAAGAGAGCAAATACTTGTGTTCATATTGTAATTGCTAACAGACCAATTGTGGTCAGTGTTTCGTGCCCAATCACCGGCACAATGCGAAGGAGTCAAGTCACCTCACTCGCAAATGATTCAGGCCACATAGCTGTTAGGAAGTTACTGTTGGATAGAAATGACTCACTGTTGTAATTAGCGGGAGCAGTGTAAAATTTACAAGCGTTTATTCAATTTAAAGCTCTCAGTTCAGTTTATACTGAGAGTCGAGAGAGAATCAAGGGGAAAAACCGCTCAGTTAATTCTTCTTTAGATACTGTGATATCCCTATAAATACAGGAAACTCACGGTGAGAATGTCTTTGAGCTTAGTCTTCTCGATCAACAGCAACAGTTGTATATATGACCTACCATATCAAAGTTTATCCCAGTATGCAACAGTACCAACTCTTTTAAAGAAACGCCATCCACGTCACTCATTAATCTCTGATATATCATAAATGTTTCTCCTATGAAAATTCTATGAAAATTCTATAAATATTTAATCATTAAAACGATTAAGATCAAATCTCTGTTAGTGTACTTGGCTAAATCACTTCATCAGAGCATGCAATTCTGGTTAATACTAAAGAGGTTTTCCTACGTAAGCTTAAAGCCTATTTGTTTTAGAAACAGCAATTGTGGCGCTCAAGGCGTATGGGGTTATTTATGCAAGTATAAATGAAACTGATTTTTTAAAAAAGTGAATTTTCTCAGCGGACTCGTGTAATCGAATTTCAAGGAATTGTTACGTAGTAGTAGTAGTAGTAGTAGTAGTAGTAGTAGTAGTAGTAGTAGTGATGATGATGATGATGATGATGAGGATAATAATAATAATAATAATAATAATAATAATAATAATAATAATAATAATAATAATAATAATAATAATAATAATAATAGTAGTAGTAGTAATAATAACGGCTGTGGATTGGGAGCAGAGAGTCGGTTAAAATATGCGCTATTTAGTTACAGCTTTCTACATTCTGAGTTCAAACCTTGTTCAGGTCAGCTTTTCATTTCTTTCAGACTTGAACAATAAATACCATTCAAGTAGTGAGATCGATATTATAGACCCTCCTCTCACAACTACAGGCTCTGTAATGATAATAATTATCATTATCATCATTATCATTATTAATATACAATTATATAAACTGTTACAAAAATATATAAAAGGAGAAAGAATTATAAGGCGAAGAAAGATATTTGTCAGAGGAAAAACTAAATGTTAAATGCTTGTTATTTTATTCTTTCATTTGTTGTATTGAAATGTAATAACATCAATGTATCTATAGCTGCAGCAGTTACTAATGAATAAGTGAGGCCGTATCTATTGGCATATCTGCAAAGATAGAGAAAGGGACAGGGTGATTAGAAGGGATATCAGATATAGTTTGTCAGTAGAGAAAGAGAGAAACAATGTTTGCCTGAGATTTAAAGATAAGCCAATAAAATAGCAGATTATATTAAACTCACTGATTCGATCTAATTGATGCTTAATTGTTACGATACAATTACTTGTGAGATGTCGCTTCTTTGGGACACTTTACAAATTTCAATTGCATCATTTCCTTTTACATTCACATTATCAACAGAAAAACATCATTAATAGTCAATGACATTCCAGCCATGACCATTCCGTCCTTTTCAGGATTTGTTTGCAGCATTAGCTGATTCCCTCTTTCCTTATGGTATAGGGAAATTTCACTGTTTAGCAGATCGAATAGCAATTATAGAGTCCCAAGTTGGGGTCATCATGTATTACATTGTAGTGCTGGTGCGGTTATTGCTGTGTGTATGTATGTATGTATATATATATATGTGTGTGCGTGCGTGCGGACATATATATATATATATATATATATATATATATATACACATATATATATATATATATATATATAGATATATATATATATATATATATATATATATATATAAATTCCTGATGTCTTAGAAACTCCTACCCTCTTAGAGGATTTAAGTAAAATTATACAAATGTGTCCGACTGATTTTAAAAAATCTATTTATTTATTTATGCAGCTGAGGATAGGCTTCCATTTAAATTGATGTAATGATTGCATTGTTCAATTAAATGGAGCCTCTTGAAACGGTCGTACTGCAGAAATACACACACAAACAGACACGCACACACACACACACACACACACACACACACACACACATATATATATATATGTATACACACATATACATTGTGCGGTGAGCTGGCAGAATCGTTAGCATGCCGAGCAAAAGGCTTAGCGCTTTTTAGTCTGCTGTTGCGTTCGGAGTTCAAATTCCACCGAGGTCGACATTGCTTTTCATGCTTTCAGGGTCGATCAGATAAGTACCAGTGAAACACTGGAGTCGATTCAATCTGCTTAATCCATCTATCTGTCCTTGCTTGTCCCCTCAATGTTTAGCCTCCTGTGGGGAATAAAGAAATATGTATACATGTATATATACATATGTGTGTGTGTGTGTGTGTGTGTACATGTATATATATAAATATATGTACATGTGTATATTTGTATATATATATATATATAAATATATACGCAGATATGTTTGTGTGTGTGTATATATATATATACACTGTATACACACACAGACACACAAAGACACACTCACACACACACACACACACACACACACACACATATATATATATATATAGACATAGGGTAAAAATTGATAATTAGTAATTTTACCAAGTAGTTCGGCGTGTTAAAAACAATTATCGGTAAATGCATAAACACAATTTAAAATTTAGGGTTCAGCAAGTATTGCTTCACCACACACCGAACATTTAGAAATAGCAGTCAAAACTACTATTTCTCTATTAAAATACGACTCCCAACGACTGTATTACTGTTTTGGGGAGTCGTATTTTATTATATATATATATATATATATATATATATATATATATATATATATATAAACAGAACGAGATGCCACTGCATAGTGCCAAAGATCCTAACATCGCGATCAAGACTCAGAGTCGGATACTGTAAAAGTTTGGGTTTCAAGCTCTTCAATAACCCTTCCACAAGCCTGAAAGACCTGCAAAACCAAACTAGATCTCCTTCTGTAAGGGATTCCGGATAAACCTATCTCACAACAGGAAACGCCGATGAGGGCACCAGTACCAAACCCTTTCTCTCCCCAAATGCCACATGTGAGTGTAGCTTTCAATTAATGAAGGTGTAGCAGAGCCAACAGTGTAGCGCCAGTATGGTCACAACTCTTGAGCTCAAACTAATTAAAGATGTTACACACACACAGAGCCAGATATATATATATGGTTTATCATTTCTGACACCTTTTACTTGCTTCACTCACTAAAATACGGCCTTCCTGGAATACTTCCTTGAAAGATTAGTGGAACAAATCGATCCAGTACTAGTTTAAACTCAATACTTATTCTATTGGTGTCTTTTGTCTACCCGGAAAGTTACTGAGACGTGAGAAATAAATAGCAGTTGAAAAACGTAGGTTGGGGAAACCACAAAGGAACAGACAGAGAAACATACATATTTCGGGCTTCTTTCAGTTTCTTACTTCAAAATCCACTCAGAAGGTATTGGCCGGTTTGGGCTGTATTAGAAGAAATTTGGTCAAGGTGCTGCGCTGTGATACTGAACTCAAGACCACATGGATGGAAAGCAAGTTTTTAGTTACGCAGCCATGTAATTTATATATATGTATAAATACGCACACGTATAAAAATAAATATCTACTCACACGTAGATATACATATGTGTGTGTGTGTGTGTGTGTGTGTGTTTGTGATTGTGTGTGTGTGAGTGTTTCCGTCTACCAAATACATTCACAAGGATTTGGTAGGCCCGAGGCTATAGTAGAAAACACTTGCTAAGGTGTCAAGCTGTGGGACTGGACCCGGAACCATGTGACTGGGAAGCAGGTTTCTTACCACACAGCCACGCCTGCGCCTGTACATACATATATATATATATATATATATATATATATATATATATATATATATATATATATATATATATATATATATATATATATATATATATATATATATATATATATATATATATATATATATATATATATATATATATATATATATATGTATATATATATGTATATATTTTATATATATATATATATATATATATATATATATATATATATATACGGAAATATGCCGGATTAACGGAGGTTCTTCTTAAGTTGCGGCTAAATAACCACTGGTCCCAGACAGGCGTAACATTACATCTTTCACCTATTACATATGGCGTTTGAAAGATGAGGAAATGCCATACACCTGGACCATCGCGGAACCTCAAATAACCTGGACCATGGCTTAACAGAAGCAGGCTATCCTAACTCTGCTTGGACGAGAGGGTAAGGATCCGAAAAAAATTCGCTTCATCTTAAATTCAAAAAGTGCAATGTTTAATCCCTGCCTTTATAACATAAAATTCGTGTGGAGACATGGGCTTCCCCGCTTCCTGACTAGTGAAAGAAAAATGTACATAAACTGGAAGTTTTCGGACACACTATTTCATCCAGAGAGGATTTTCGCTTCGAAGAATTTGGTTTTAGCGGTTCTTACTTCCATTAGTACAAAAGTTATGTGCCTCCGGCCAACAAGTCTTCGATTTACCTATATTGCTGAGAGCAATAATGAACCTGAAACCAATGATAACTTTCCCAACGGCTAAACCAGCGACTACACCATATATATGTATATATATATATATATATATATATATATATATATATATATATATATATATATATATATATATATATATATACATATATTATCTGTGTATGCGTGTATGTGTGTGTACGCGCGCGAGTCTGTATGTATGTGTATATATATATATTAAAATAATATGATGTTGGTATAAAATTTATGAATATATGTGTATATATATAATTTTAAGACTTACAATTATGCATGTATATATGTATGCACCTATATATTTATAAGTATATGTGTATATATATGTGTGTGTCTGTTTGTGTATGGAGGGTGCGTATCAGTGTAAATGCCTGAATATGTTTTAATGTTTATAAATAAACATACATAAATATGTGTGTGTATGGATGTATAAAATACACATATATACGTATATGTGTATAAAATATATATGTATGCATATATGCATCTATGCAAGAGTGTCTGTATATGTGTGTGTGTGTATGTATATATATATATATATTATGTGTGTATATATGTGTATGCATGCTTGTATCTATGTATATATGTAGGCTTGTGTGTGTTTATGTGAACGTGTGCACGTATCAAAATCGGTTGATCTCCGCAGGGGAGAGGATATATTCAAGTGAATCGCCTCCTTTTGGTAGACGGGTTTAGTAAGGTCTGATATCGTCTGCAAAGATATTTTATCAAACCTGGAGGGCTGAACTGGTGTCAATTCAACCACGGCAGGAGTTCCATTTGGAACACAGACGAGCGAAACTAAATACTCCGAGTCTCCCAGTTCGACTCTCTACGCTTCTTGCCGTCACACTAACTTAAAGAATAACAAACGTTGAAAGTGTACACATGAGAAGGAGTCATTCACATACACACGTGCTCACGCATATACGCACGCACGCACACATACATACACACACATACACAGGTGTGTATGTCAGTGTGTGTGCGTGCAGATATATATGTGTCTGTGTGTGTGTGTCTCTCTCTATATATATATATGTGTGTGTGTAATATGTATGTATGTATGTATGTATGTATATATATATATATATATATATATATATATATATATATATATATATATATATATATATATATATATATATATACATACACATACATACATGCACACGCACATTCACAAACAGATGTATATTCTGCACAAGTGTATGACAGTCTGTGGGAGAGCATATATGTATTTGAATATCTATCTATCTATCTATCTATCTATCTGTCTATCAATATATATATATATATATATATATATATATATATATATATATATATATATATATATAGAGAGAGAGAGAGAGAGAGAGAGAGAGAGAGAGAGAGAGATACGTAAGTAGAGCTAGCGGTTGGAATAACCGTCTAAGTGATAAGAATATCTTTTCTTACTACTGGTATCAATTACCTACGTTAACCCTGGGCATGGATATGCAAGCACACTATGCTCATGAGGTACAGGTAATAACAGAATAAACAAGAGTTTATCAGGAATCAAATTTAAAATAAGCAGAAAATGGAGAAAACTTTTGATCAACAAACAAATTGACCAACATCGGTTCAGTATTTTTTTAATACAAAAACTTAACCGTTTCGGCTACCAATGTCAGTCGGTGCCCCAAAGAAAATTCCGAAAATAATACTTGTAATCTTTATAGCACATCCGATCTAGTACATGGAGCTTCATCAGAGTGAATACAAATACATAAAATAAAAGAAGGGAAGTGGGAAGAGGAAAGAACAGGGCCTCGGGGTGAGGCAAGAGGGTCCAATAAATTAGAATCATACCATATTGCAGTGTAAGGCTTGAAGTCGATGGGCAAATGAGTAAACTAGCAAATAATCTAGTAAAATAATTGGTGGGTTTATCTCTTTTTATAGCGGTACAAGGGTGTCTAAATAA
>NC_142938.1:31052016-31057016 GCF_046866305.1 Octopus bimaculoides | reverse complement strand
TACACACACACACACACACACACACACACACACACACACACACACATATATATATATATATATATATATATATATATATATATATATATATGTGTGTGTGTATGTATATGTATATGTGCACAGATGTGTATATATATGTATTGCCTTATCTTCGAAACGTCTAGTTAGAATAGAGGCAGCTGACGAAGGAATAATTCCAATTGGCTATCTGTTTTCCTGTGTTTGTTCCGTTGTCTGTAGTTCATTTTTCTAACTTCCTGTACCCTGATATGCATCTATATACACATGTACATGTAAGTATGTACATATATGTGTGTATACATGCATACATATTCTTTGTATTATATATATATATATATATATATGTATGTATGTATGTATTTGTGCACATGTACACATTTGTCATGTGTTCAGGCGTTTATGTCATTGCTTATGTCGATCTTTATGTTGAACTTCATGAACGTTCTGTATATTTTAACAGTAGGAGTAATCTTATTTCTCAAGATTGGTTCTGATGTTGTTAGTCACGGAACCCCTTGCTCCAATAACTTTTGTATGTATGTATGTATGTATGTATGTATGTATGTATGTATGTATGTATGTATGTCATTATTCAGTTTATTTCAAGATTTATTGCCAATAGAGAAAGAACCAGTTTCTATCCTAGATCCAAGGCTCCTTCATTGGAATTTCAACATCAAGAACAGAATATTTTTGTTTGTTTGGATGTATGTATGTATGTATGCCTGTATGTGCAGACTTGTATGTCTTATGTATGTATTCTCATGCATATAGCTGCATATCTAGGTTGCTCATATATATTTAAATGATAAATTACTGCAAAGTTTTACAGATATTTACAGTTCCAGTGATGGATTGGATCCGTAGTCTTCGAATTAGCTTTCTTCTTTCTGGTTTTGAGCAGCCTAATTTCTCATGATTAGTATTTAGGCAGTGTGTTGCATATCCCAGGGCCCCAATAATTACAGGTATAAATCTGAACTTGTAATCTGGATAGAGTAACTGCAGATTTATCTATAGTTCAGCATAGGTGTCGTCTTTTTCACTGATCTTCAGCTTTATGTTAACATCCGCTGAGCAGCTAATTCCACAACTGTGCACAGTTCCTCCCTATCCCAAATCATTCTGTCAGGTCTGTTGTGCTTACATTTTATTGAGGTCTTCACTGGTACATTCCACCAGTACTCCTTTTTTATTATGAGTGACTATGGCTTCTACCATATTGTGAATTTTTATTTCTTTGTCTTCGGGATTATCCTTCCGACGGATTTCCTTATAATAGTGTCCTAGCTACAACGTCATGTCCCATCGGTAGATAATACTGTGATGACATTTTCGGACAACTGCTTTCGGTGTGGGTCATATCTTCAGTGTGAACTCCACATGAAGTTAATGCGAGTTCAAATGAACCTTATTTAAAAATTAACTTTATGTGGCAGTCCCGGCAAAGTGAAGAATGCTACTGTTATTTTGCCCCAGGAAACATCGTTTCCAGCTGTCTATGCGACACAAGCGTTCTGTGTCCTTGAGTTTTCAAATAGGGGAGATAAGCACTTCCACCCAGCAAAACCAGCATCCAGAGACTAGTTTCAGAGTTATTGCACTTCATCAGTCTGGAGTAGCTTGGCTTGCTAGCTAAATTTGTTATTAAGACAATAATGTCACATATAGATGGTACAGCACAGGACAACACATACAAATGAAGTTAATGCGAGTTCAAATGAACCTTATTTAAAAATTTTAATGAAAAAATTAATTTTATATTAGTCTTTTTTCTCCGTTTTGGGGAGGGAATTATGCCCGGTTGCCTAAAAGGCCCAGCGGCTACCCCTTCCCTTTTTTTCTCTCAATGCAGATTAAGTAGGGTTACTAGCACCCACCTTTCTTAACACAGCTTTCCATCTTTCCTCAAACGCACTTCGTGACAGGATTCTCTTCTCCAGCCCTGTCTTGCTCTTCAGATGATATTGAAGTATTGTAGCAAACCAGGGCCAGAGATAAAGGATCCCGTCACGAGTCCTTGCATTCTAATCTTCCACACACATTCTTTCAGTAACTGTACAGAAAAAACATACCTCACCTTCCTTCGAGGGTCCAGTTGGCGGTACAATCTTTATTATAGATTCAGCCGATAGCTGTGCTCTTCCCAGATGCGACACCACGTGTTCGACGTAAATCATCAAGCCTGACAACGCCCAACAATGTACAAAAGCGTGTTGGACGGTTTCATCGTATAGCACACATCTTGGACATGTCGTTGGCACTGACATTCCGTGCCTGGATAACTTATCGCGAACAGGTAAAGCGTTCCTGTAGCACTGCCAGGTCAGGGATTTTTGGTAATTATCCAAATACCCTGGCCCGAAAGTTTTTTGGAACAGATTAGTAAGTTGGTTCGCATCGAACCCCAGAGCCCCTCCTAGGACGTCATCGTTTTTATGCTCTACCATCCCTCTATACAAAACCGAGGTGGTATTCCCACTGCCGGCCTTGCCCGTCTTGTGGATAAGCACGCGTGCCTGCCGACGCTCCTTTTGACATTCAGTCAGATTACGCCTTTTAATGAAACCGGGTTTAAATCGCTCCTTTCCACAATACGGGGAAGAAAAGTCGCTCCAACTTGTTCAGCCACGAGTCGGAGCAAGGGACAGCGGTCAGGCGGTAAGTGATAACAGATGCAATAAAAACACCTGTACCACCTCCGCCCTTTCTTTAAGGGACATAGGCCTTCCGGACCAGGTCTGGACTAGTGCCTCCACACTGTCTGCCACCTCGTTCCAATACTTCTCCGTCTGGGAGTCCGGTCCAAACCAAATTCCAAGCAACTTAACAGGACCATCTGTTCAGTGACCCACGACACTGGACGATATCGACTTACTCCTCCAGGTGCCGAGGCGCAAGCCGATGGACGTGTCCTTGTCAACTTTTGCCCCTGCCACTGCCTCGTATCTACTGATAGCCTCCTCTACGCGAGGTAGCTGAGCCTCATTGGACACGATGATGGTGACGTCATCAGCGTAAGCAGAGACCGACTTACCGCAATCGATTTCATTGGGGGCGCCCCCCAAATTCTCCAACTTCTGCAGTAATAGCTCAAGAGGCAGCACACAGAGAAGCGGAGACAAGGGACACCCTTGACGAACTGAACACTTGATCGAAAACGGCTATACATGGCAGAGATCCAACCACTGACGTCAGGGCCCAGCCCAGCCGTTTCGAGGACCCCCGCCAGGTACTGGTGGTCTACCCCATCATACGCTTTACTTTGGTCTAAATGGACCATTGTCCCACCTTTGCCGGTTAATTTACCCAACCTGTCTAAAGTGTAGGGATAAGGTAAAGATTGTCCTGGATCGACCTGCCTGGGATGGTGCATATCTGCACCTTCTCTACAAGTTTCTCCACGACATGCGTCAACTTCTTAGCTAACACTTTGGCCAAAGTCTTTAACTCTACATTGAGCAGAGTAATGGGCCTGTAATTACTTATAATATCGCCCTTGCTCGGGTCCTTTTGGATCAGCGTCACCACTCCCCGACTCACAGAGCTGAGAATCCTCCCATTCTGATGCCAGTTTGTGCAGACGCTGGCCAGCAGGTCTCCGGACAAGTCCGGCATGCTACGAAAATCTCATAGGGTAGACTATCCAAACCCGGTGACTTTTCCCCGGCGCACTCTGTCAACGACTCTTTGACCTCCGCAGCTGTAATCGGCCCTTCACAGCACCTCGCCTCCCGTGCCGAGAGTCGCGGCCTGCCGGCGAGGAAGCCCTTTAGGGACTCCCTACGCTCTAGCGCGTCGCCCTGCCCGAAAAACCGTGCGAAATGCTGATGAAAGGCCTTTTGCATCTCATCCTGTCCATAGATCTTGCGCCCTTGTTCGTTTGTTAAAGACTTTATAGAGGCTTTTTTGTCCCTCTGACTCTCCACACGACGTGCCCATCCGGCAACGTTAATACCTTCTCGTCCCATTGCACGTAGCTTAGCTCTATCTCTGTAGCCTTCGTGCTTGGCTTTGAGGTGACAGTACAAAACCGTTCTCGCCGCCAGCACTCTAGATGCAGAGCCAGATTCCAAGGCCTCGTCTAGGTTCTTAACTAAGTTACTCTCTGTTCTAGTTCTATCTAAACTTAGCTGGTTGCTAAATCCAATAGACTCTAAATAGATGGCTCTCTTGAGGGTGTGCCACCATCTATTATTAATGATGGCGCCACATAGTGACTTCTATACTAACTCCTTAATCCGGGCATGGAGGGCTTTACAAGTCAAAACAGACTTGTTCATCGTCCAGCATTGATGCATATTTCGCTAACTCTGTATAATCTTTGTTTTAGAAAATAATAATGACAGACTCGCAGCTTACTCAAGAAATGAAGAGGCATGCTGTTATTGAGTATAGCGATTTCGAAATATCTCGATTTAGAAATATCTCGATTTTTAACAGTAGCCAGATCTTTCGGCTACCAAGTTTGTAAGGAGCTAGAAACTGAAGATGAAAATGTAGCACCAGTATCAAAGCATAAAAGACATACTAAACGCTCTGAAGTCATCAGAAATGACAGATAGTTATGTGCGAACCCTTCTGAAGTTCCAAGTGCTATGCATACAAAATTTCCTGCAATTATCATGATTTAAGGGGTTGTCAGCAATGGACATGCGATGCCTCCTTACTTCTTTCTACAAGATCTTAGAGTTAACCCTGCCGCCTACATTGAGGTCCTGGAAATATTTGTTAAGCCCTGCATAGACAGTGTATGCAATGGAAGGCCATATATGTTTCAGTAAGACTCTGCACTACCACACAGGGCTCTAATAACATAGGAATAGATGGCTGAAAATTTTCATGATCATATAAGCCCTAACATTTAGCCTCCTAATTCCCCAGATCTCAATCCATTGGACTATTACATGTGGAGTGTTGTTGAGAGAGAGGTCAATGAACTCGCCCATAGCAGCAAAGATTCTTAGAAAGCTGCCATA
>NC_142938.1:31044516-31047016 GCF_046866305.1 Octopus bimaculoides | reverse complement strand
ACCTCATCTCGCTACAAATTAGCTGAATATATAAGGGTGAATTAATTTAAATTCTTCATACGCACAGCATTTGCATGCAAACACTCTCACGCACATTATCGCGACGTATTGAGGTAATTAATCTTTTGAAACACTTATAATGATTATCATTTATTTTGGTGAATTATCTATTCAATTTTTATTTTATGATTTTTAAAAATTATTAAATGTAGGTTAAGTGGTAGGTCGTTAAGCAACGCCTGTGTGTGTGCGTGCGATAATAAGGAACGTCGACATTAATATAATTCTAATTACAAGAAAATCCTTGCTTTTTGCAAAGTCTGTTTTGGGTGAAGGGACAGGAAGACGAGTTCTTCGATACTGACTGCAAAAGTAATGACCTGGTTGACTTATGTTGTATAAATCGAGGAGCTAATTAGAAAACGTAGACATACAACAGTATGGAAAACGGCGATCTAACTGTAGACGACATTACGTATATGTCAAACTGAGAAACACGGTAATAAGTATATCTCGACATTTAGACCCCGAGATTACAATAAATGCTAACATAAAAATAGTGAATTTTTGGAGATATAACACGGGCAAGCACTACACATATCACAAACCAAACTAGAAAACTATTTGTATATATAAAGGTTTCAATCTCTCACCTAAAATATAATTAAAAGGTATTGCAGATAATGTAAATACGTGTAACTGTAGCTTATCTTAAGATAAGGACATATTTGATAGAACTGGCCCTCCTTAATATAGCTCACTAATGAGAAGTGTTTAAACGATAGGGCTATAGAACCCAGCTCCGCAAAACCAACAAAACTAAAGAACAGGTAGCCATCCGTTTCAAACTCAATATAGTTTAAATTTGTCTACTAACAGCTAGCTAGCCCTAACAAAAACGCATTTCTGAATACACATAGAGAGAGCAAAATCTTGAATACGCTTGTGGTTAGCTGTACTGAAGCCCAAATTCTTAAACAGTAGTTAGACACACCACAAATCACCCCTTCCATTAATACAACTTAAAGAGCTACATCCAGGTGCCTCACTAATAACATGTCTTTTGAAGGAGTTGATATGAGAACTGGTATTTCGATAAAACTCTTTGGGTTGACGGAAAACTCATTGAAGCCTGATTCACACAACATGTGCATATGCTCATGTACAGGAACAAGTGTAATTCCACTGTTAATTTAGTTAAAGGATAGAGAACTCCTCCATAAAGTGGAGTATAACTTCTAGAATAAACAACAGGCATTGTACTTATTGAAACATTGTACTTACAGAAGTCAGCGTGAATGAAAATTTAAACTGCATACGTTTAAATATCCCTTTCCCGGAGGACTGTCACCAGTAAACTTGATAATTTCTAAACACCCGTCAGTAGAATTCTTAGCATTTGATAACACTTATCACATTCTCTTTCTATCCCAGCCTATGAACCCACAAATAAGCAAAAGTGAGAGCCACAGTCATTTTCTCTCATCTCAGAACTCTAGCCCCACCGTATCTCTACTGTCCCCTGCTAAGGTCAAGAACTTTCTTTATCCACAAAAGTTTTCAGGTTGTTTGCCTGACTCTCAATTTTGACCTGCTTAGACGACTGTTCAGGAATAGACACAACCCATGAACTGAATGATGTCTGAATATCTGCACTGGGGGAGATTCGTGAAATTCACATTTATACCAATGTCACCATTTCCTATAACACTACCTGTAACAGTATTACATATACCCAAGTGCAATGTTGTAATAACTGATGCGATATTTTATACATTTTATTAATTCATTTATTCAGTATTGTGCACACTGCCATTTTCTTTTTTTTTTTTAGAATTCCAAAATTATGCATGCTGAACTTTTGTGTTCCGGTTTAAAACAAATTTAACGTTGTGATTTTTTTGCACTTTACAACTTGCATTTACTGCACATATTTGGTGTATGATTTTGTATCACGTGGATCTACTGCAATTTTGCAGCATCCGAACAGATATATTTGTACCAGGTGACACTAAGATACCATATAATTCATGTCGACGTCATCAATCCTTGAAGTCGAACACATGACACCAAGATCGGCATATACTACCCTGGGGTAATGAAAATAACTCGTGCACCATGGTGCATCGTAGTGAACTGGGAGCAGTAAAAACTGCAATCTCAAACTGTGTAATGTATTTCTGGCAATTCATTTTTTATATCTGTTTTGATATCCAACAAAGATTAAGCTAGATTTTGGTATGGCCCTCGGTTTGCATTCTCTCCTCACTTCCGTACCTTACTTAAAGGCATGTCACATATCTTTTATCTCTGCAGCTTCCCTCCACAAACACTACAGCGTTACAGGCTTGTAGTATCTCTGATTTCTAATAACGGCATTAACATTGTCATACCATTCACTACACAACCAATGCTCTTTCCTTATCATCGCTTCCATAATTTTTCTGCTGACTCAAGCTCATTTAGATATAGAAGTTGCATATACTGTGATTCCAGTAAA
>NC_142938.1:31007016-31024516 GCF_046866305.1 Octopus bimaculoides | reverse complement strand
TCGCCTGCGCCAATACGTTTATGTATGTATGTATATATATATATATATATATATATATAAGGAAAATATATCTATCATCCGTTCAGTTGCAGCAAATTTCGGTTTATGAGTGTATATATTTTATGTTAGCTTGTTTTGAAATATACATGAATATATATAAACAGGCACTTGTACATGGAAACATACACTGGTTATGTTCTTATACACGTATAAGTTTACTAAGGACATTTCCGATATATGTATAATTGTATTAATATATTTATACGTGTGTGACTGACACTGATGTAATTTGCACTCTGCTAGTGTATGTACATGTGTGTGTGTATGTTGTATATATAGTATGAATATGTATATGTTCAAGTACGAGTCTGTGGATGCGAATGTCTGTGTAGGCGGTTGGTGGGGTGAGTATAGATGTCAGTGTCCACTGAGGCCAGTTTAGTTTAGAACATTCACATTGATAATTCCCTTATATCCCACCATATGTGTGTGTGTGTGTGGGGGGTGTATGTATGTGTATGTATTCATATATGTATATATACTACACACACGCACACATACGCACGCACACACATACACATACATACACACACATACACACACACGCACGCACGCACGCACACACACACACACACACACACACACGTATGTGCTTAGATTATTCTAGAAAGTATATCTTCCTCATGTTTTGTTAAAGAAATACACAAAACGTACTAGATATGGAAGCATAAAATAAAAAAAAACTACACCTCTAAGCCACACCCACCCTCCACCACCATGACCACCACCTCAAACATACGCAAAAATATTTTAAAATTAGTGAAAATCACATGAAATATAGACAAAGTAAATCAAAACAAAAATTTCAAACATAAATAGACATATACATATACACTTAAAATGTATGTATGGATGAATTATATATATATATATATATATATGAAGACTTCCCGATCAGCAGTTGGTAAGACTGAAATTCGGTTTGTGTTTTCTTATAAGCATTCACTTATACACTCAACACATACACATATGTGTGTGTGTGGGTGTGTGTGTTTGTGTGTCTGCGTGCGTGTGTGTGTGTGTATGTGTGTGTGTGAGTGTGTGTGTGCATTTCTGTGTTTCTCTTGCAAAGTTGCTGTCTGGAGAGCGATGTGTTATTAGGAACGGATATTTAATTAAAAGTGAAAACAACAGAGGTTCTTTGACATAATACAAGATGCCTTCTCCAGTTTCTATACATACATCCCTTCTAATTACCATTTCCTAGAGATGTTAGCAAGTGGAAAGATTTTACAAGAAAGAAAACAAAAAGTTAAAGGATAAACAAGGAAGAGGAAGAAAAAAATAAGAAAAAATGGCACCCCCGGTCGTTTCGGCTGAAAAACAGACATATGTATGTATGTATGTGTATAAATGTGCGTTTACACACACACACACACACATACACGTACATACACTGTTTTTTATCATTCATGTGACATCATTTTCCTTCTGTTTTCATCGAGCAAAATAATTTTATTTTTTTATCTTTATGTTTTGTTTTGGTCGGTGGGGGACTAAATTCATTGTTTATTGTTCAATGTAAATCACACAATAGAAGTTCGAATCCTGTAAGAGCATACTCTTCTATAAAGTATTTATGAAAATGAAATTTTTCTCTTATCTTTTTTTCTCTACATTTTCAACGTCAGCCATAGTGTGAAGGTTGAAATTTCGGCAAAATGAATTATTCTGTATTGTTGCTTGTATTTTCTATCCTATGTAGAGACACGCTTTAATACTTTTATATCTCATCAGTACAACATATGGAAAATTATATTTATAAAATCATAGAAATGAAATGAAAGATAAGTTTGTTAAAGTTAGGTACAAACCATAACTGTACAGGTATACAAACATTAATATTTTGAATGTAACTTCCTGATGAAAGTCATGTAAATGTTAACCAACGCATCCACCATGGCTGATGAAGGTGTTTCGGAT
The DNA here is from genome assembly GCF_046866305.1 of Octopus bimaculoides. Lineage (NCBI taxonomy): Eukaryota > Metazoa > Mollusca > Cephalopoda > Octopoda > Octopodidae > Octopus > Octopus bimaculoides. Next base: position 31,022,533 of record NC_142938.1, on the reverse strand, counting down.
CACTCTGGTGTTTCAATCTATTTTTCTTTGACCAATGTTTTATCCACAACTTGGATGCTTTTGAAAATTTAACTAAGCTTGACTTAGGTTTTCCTCCATAAAATACTAGTTTGCTTCTCGATTGGATGGCTATGATTGATGTGACTGATGTACAACCTGAATGCCTGCAGGAAAAACTTAAAAGGTTTGCTAAAAGTATCTGCGGATGGGGTGATTGGATTTAACTAGGTAGTACTGTAATTTCATCATTTCCCTTCAAAAAAAAAAAAAAAAAAAAAAGAAAGGTCTCGTACCTATGTCCTAATCAAATAGCCTAATCGCAGTACACCAGAATGTCAATCTCTTCAATTCATTCGCCATCAAGGATTTCTTTGTCGCAAATTTCGACTTGTATTTGGACAAACCGCATCAGTCTCACTAGTTTGGGAATGAAAATCAGCGAAAGTCAAGGTCGATTCCCAACGACCAAACAAAAATGTTAGCTTTGTTAGGATTGGTAGAAAGCTTAGCGATATTTACTAATGCTGTTTATATTCCAAGTTCAAATTCCACCACAAATGTCGACGAGCGAGGGATGTGAAAGGGTCGTCATTCAGATGTGCTGGGGAGGACGGTGACATGCGCAAACTGATGTTGCTATAGTAATCAGCCTGCTTAGCTTGTCTCAGTTTGTTGATAAGGAGAACCTCAATGACTCTAAGATCGCCTCTACTGCGTTGAGTGGCCCAGGTCTTGCACTTCTGCAAGTGTTTTTTTTTTTTTATCGAATTGTCTGTGCACATGTCTTCCGTGATTTGAAAGCGCAGTTTCTTTGGTTTGCCTCCAATGTACGATGCCCTACATTTACAGTAGACTTATCTCGTATACTACATAGGTTTTGAGAAGCGACCTTTTTTTCATCCCTCGCTTGTCCACATGTCCTGAAGAAAAGCTCATATAGAAATATGATGTAAAATTCCAACCCTTTTCATATTTCTTTTTGTAGACTACTTTATATCTCATCTCGCATTGTTCTGGCCTTACCCAACAAATTTCTTTGATGTAATAGCACACAATCTTCACCCTAACTACTCCATATATATACACATATAAACATAGATAAATACATATATACATACAGTGTGTGCACACCTGTATTCCAATCAAAGAAATAGCAAATATGTGTGTGCGTGTGTTTGTCTGACTGTGTGTGCATGCGTGTGTGTGTGTGTGTGACGGGTGGAGTTCGTTCGCTGGTCTGAGGTGATGACTGGGTGAGTTAATGAAAATGTGCTTCTTGGACTGCGTAAAGGAGTAACTGATAACACCCGCGAACAGGAGATTTTATTATTGCACTATTAAGCTTTTACAAATAACAACACCAATAATTACGTACTGGGAGAGGATGCTTGGAGTTTATAGCAAGCTTACTGATTTAGCAAAATGTGACTGACCCAACATAACTGGAAACGATTGTGCTATATTCGTGGCGAGAATGGAGACGCATCGCTCAGCCGCTTCAACATTCTGCATGGCAAGAGGTGAAGCATGTGAATGAATCGGTCAGTCTGAAAGCGCGGCAAAGAGTGTGGGCGCCAAAGCAGCTTTTATACAGGGTACAAGCAGAAGATTCTAGAAGATTGAAACACGCAATGGCTTGACGCTGATTGGCTGCTTAATAGAACGATCACTTGAAACTACAGTGGTTCTGTCGGTTCAGTTTCAAATCACTGCTTCATATACATACTTCGATATATTCGCGCAAAAACCATTGTAGTTGGTTATGTATATAAAAGAGTTGACAATTAACTGTGCGTGTTTTATGTATTCAAAAGACACCGACTGTTACATGGTTTGATAGTATGTCTGTATTAAGAAAAAAAATGTCTGCATATTACTTCAATGACAGTCATTATTAAAACAAATGACATCAGTTTAAAAGAAACTGAGAAAATGGAAGGTTATAAGTTGAAAATGTAGAAAATCACTGTTACCTATATAAGGTTACAGAATAAGATCAAAAGATGTAATTGTTTTATACAGAATTTGGGATGTAAAGGAAAATATTTAAGATATCAACGAATAATCGCGAATAATTCTTTGGTATAAAACGAAAAAAATTGATTGGAATATATAACTTCGAAAAAGAAGGTTCGTTTTTTATAAAGACGTGTTGATAGCAAGTTTCATAACTAAATAAACTAAATCTAGTTTTAAACTGCTGAATCGAAAGAGAGGAATTTTGATATAACCAAAGGTCTACGTTAATTAGTTACTACGATATAGATTCTCTAAAACATAATTATGAAAGTTATTGAAGAAATGACAATTAACATCTTAAATACAATGCACACACGCACTCACATACATGCATATATATGTCTGTATATATATATATATATATATATATATATATATATATATATATACACATACATACATATATATATGTATTTATATATACACATATATACATACATAATTACATGCATATATATATATATATATATATTTACACACACATATATAGGCAAACACATTTGTAGGTATGGTTGTATGTTTGTGCATACGTGTGTATAAAGGTAGATAGATGGATAGATGAATAAATAGATAGATGTACATAGGAAGATAAAGGTATAGATAGAAGCATATAAGTATAGACATATTCACACACACATACGCTTATATATACGTTTATATATGTATATGTGTATGCATTAACATCTGTATAAAAGGTAGTATGTACGTATGCATGTATATATGCATTTATATATGTATATATGTGTGTATTTATATGAATATATGCTATTATGTCTGTCTGTATGTCTGTATGTATGTATGCATGTGTCTAATAAATATAATACATGGGTATTTCGGTGAATGGTTGGCACCTTTCTATGTCTATATCTCTCCTATATTTGTATTTACATTAATATGATACATCTCTAGTCATGTTGTTTCAGGACAAAAAAATAAACACCCACCGTGGTGATGGGTAGACACCCGTATTATATAATATATTTTGGGATATTTCCATTTCATTTTAAATCATATCGGTTTCTTATAAATATTGTTTTTATATTCACTCTATGTTGTTGTGAAATATTTATAACAAACACCCAAAGTGACATTCAGTAGATTTGATGTCGCTCGCCCTTACTCTACAGGTAGTATTTTACAAGACAACCGCGATTCCTGTGTACTCACTTTCACTTTTTTCCCTCCAGTATACATATATACATACTTATATGTAAATACATATATCACACACACTCACAGACACACACACACACATACATATATATATGTATGTATGTATGTATGTATGTATGTATGTATGTATGTATGTATGCATGCATATATATATATATATATATATATATATATATATATATATATATATATATATATATATATATATATAAACACACGCACACACACACATACATACACAGGTAAACGGAAAACGCAAGCGCTTAAATTTGAAACATACATGTGTCTGCAATATTCAGTGTTGTTAATTAAAATTATAGATAACATGGAACACTATACAATTAGTTGCTGTATTTATGTCCAGTGGTTAAGGCAGCGGACTCGCGATTGCAGGATCACGGTTTCGATTCCCAGACCGGGCGTTGTGAGTGTTTATTGAGCGAAAGCACCTAAAGCTCCACGAGGCTCCAGCAGGGGTGGGGACGAACACTGCTGTACTCTTTCACCACAACTTTCTCTCACGCTTTCTTCCTGTTTCTGTTGTACCTGTATTTCAAAGGGCCAGCCTTGTCAAACTCTGTGTCACGCTGAATTTCCCCGAGACCTACGTTAAGGATCTGTAGAATCTCCCCGAGAACTACGTTAAGTGTCTGTGGAATGCTCAGCTACTTGCACATTAACTTCACGAGCAGGCTGTTCCGTTGATCGGATCAACTGGAACCCTCGTAGTCGTAACCGACGGTGTGCCATCATATATATATATATATATATATATATATATATATAATGCCTCTTTATTGGAAAATATTTATTGGAGTATCAAGTTTCACTTTAATGTGAATATAGGTTTGTGTTCGTGCATATGCTTTTAGTTAGGCGTGTGTGTGTGTGTGTGTGTGTGTGTGTGTGTGTGTGTGTGTGTGTGTATGTACGTGTGCGTGTGAGCGTGTGTGTATACAGATATCCATGTTTTGCTTATGATCATACTCGTCTGTGTGTAAATATTGTAGCTATGGATATCGGTGTTTGATTATACTACAGTTGTTAACGGCAGTACAAAGCAACTCACTATACACCACTTCCGAAATATAATTACATGTATAACTGATGTTCAATTTTTCAGCATCTATAGTCTGTTGCAGTCATCCATCAGTGAAAGTACAAAGCCACTATTCTTTTTAAATAGCCTTTCTACTATTGGCACCTACAATTTTCCACTTTCATTAATGCGTACAAACTTTCATTATATATGTGTGTGTGTGTGTATAAATGCATGCATATATATATATATATATATATATATATATATATATATATATATATATATATATATGTATGTATACATATATATACTTATATATATATACATACATATATATATATATATATACCTAGATATATATATATATATATATATATATATATATATATATATATATATATATATATATATATATATACATACGTATATATACATACGTATATATATATACGTATATATATATATATACATACGTATATATATACATACGTATATATATACATACGTACGTATATATATATATATATATATATATATATATATATATATATATATATATATATATATATATATATATATATATATATATATTGGGGTTTAGTTCACAGGTGATCTGAACAATTAGGTACGCTTGGTAGGTGCTGTAACGGATTACTAAGGCTACAAGATTTTAGCCGAGACGGTATGGACTTATTTCTACAAGATCAAAAAGTTGAACTGTGAACATTTATGCTTCTTTTTTTTCTTCTCTTTCTTCCTCTCCTTATTCCTTTACTCCTGTCCTCTACGTCATCATTTCATTAATCTATACCCTTCTCATTTTTCCTATTTGTTTCCGATGACGGAATATCCCATACTCTGGGATATCCCAGAAACAGCTGTAAGACTTTTAATTTTTTCCAATAATAATAATGTATATGACTTGAGATGTTTGCCTTGCCTTAACGTTTGTTGTCCTCTTTAACAATTATATACATACATACATACATACATACATATATATATATATATATATATATATATATATATATATATATATATATATATATATATATATATATATACATATATAGACTTCTAGAGAAACTTCAAGAGTTTGCTTTGGTATAATGGTAGGACATTGACCTCAGACGAATATAGGCTCGAATCACGCTAGAAGTGGTTTGGTAATTTGCTATCTAAGTTATTTTTAACCCTATATTCTACAGGCCATTATTTATAGCATTATCTACTTCGAGTTCAACCGTTAAAACACTATATCTATCTAATATAATACGATAGTTTGTACCAGGACTATACTGGATCATCGCTGTCACAGGTGAACATCATACGTTTTTAGTATTGTCTCGGATACTTTTGTTGGTTCGATTCAATGTTTTGTGACACCTCGAGTTAGTAGATAACCGAATCTCTCACAGCAGCTCTGCTTTGATTGTTGCTAGTCAGATATGCATGAGAGAAACATGTGTAGATACATATAAAATGATTCAAAAGTAACTCTCCTTTGTAGAGACAACTCTGTAACTGAAAACCTTTAAATGACAAACTCTTCTCCGCAGGTTGCTGCTGTGACCCTTTGCGGACGGGAGTTTCCGGTTTTGGCATCACCCTTCATGCTGCATAGTTTTCTTCCGGCATCGGAACAAAATTTTCAAGTAGCTTCCCCATATATTTTATGACATATCATCAACGCTGGTATTCTCAAACACTAAAAAAAAAACCAATGCACAAATGTTATCTCATTAGTTAAGGTCTCCCACATCGTTTATATATTTATTTATTTATTTATTTATTTATTTGTTTGTTTGTTTGTTTGTTTATTCATTTTGTTGAGAGTCTATGATTACTTATGGGAAACCCGTATCTACAGACATACATATGTTCAAATCACAAATGTCTTCTGAGTGTTCTTTTTTTTTTAATATTTCAGTTTGGGGTCGGTAAGAATATTTCGTAAGGGATCCACTCTCTCTCTCCCTCCCTCCCCTTCTCTCTTCCTCTCCCCCTCTCTCTTTCTGTGTTGGTGTCTGTGTATACTTACGTATAAATAGGGAGATAACCCTTTTTTTTTACTTTTACTTGTTTCAGTCATTGGTCTGCGGTTATGTTGGGGCACTGCATTGTAGAATTTAGAGGGACAAATTGACCCTAGTACTTACATTTTTAAGCTTGGTAATTATTCTATCGTCTCTTTTGCTAAGTTATGGAGACATAAACAAACCAACAGCGATTTCAAGCGGTGGTGGGAAACAAACACAAGGACACAGTCTCTCTCTCTCCCACACTCAGACACACACAGACACACAGACACACAGACACACACTCACATACACACACGCACATATACACAAATATTCATAACGGGCTTCTTCCAGTTTCCGTCTACCAAATCCACTCGCAAGGCTTTGATCGGCCCGGAGCTACTGAGGAAGACGCCCGACGTGTCATGCAGCTGGACTGAACACGAAACCATGAGTTTGGGAATCAAACTCCTTACCACACAGGCTTGCCATTACATTTTTCTCTAAGCCAACACATATTCTCTGTTTTTTTCTCTCTGTCCTCCTCTGTTATTTTCATTATACTTTGTGTTTGTCCTTTTTTTTTCATCCTTTTTATTCATTATTTTCTTTCCCTCTCTCCATGCACACATGCACAGACACAGACACACATACACAAACACACACACACAGACACACGCACGCACACCTCACACACACGCACAAACACACACACGCACACCATACTCCCGTTGTCACTCTCCCTCTCCTAACCTCCATCCTCTCCTGTCCTAGTCTTTGTAAATTTATTCCTTGTTCTTTACGCGACTGTCTCTCCCAGCCTTTCCCATCCATTGATCAAGCAGCCGGCTGTCAGGTCTCAAGATTCCAGCAACTGACAACTGTTCACTTGGAAGTCATTTTGATGACGATAATAATAATAATAATAATAATAATAATAATAATAATAATAATAATAATAATAATAATAATAATAATAATTATTATTATTATTATTATTATTATTATTATTATTATTATTATTATTATTATTATTATTATTTATAAACACAATGGCAATAAGAAAGACATGTAACTCCTTTGCTTCCCTATTTTTCCATTCAAAGATGGATGATCTCTTCAGTGACAAAATTGTTCTGAGATTTAGTCATACAAAATATCACATATGTCCGATAATTTTGTAAGTCAAGTTATCTATTGTTCTTACGTCCATTAGTTGTTTTACAATATGTCGACTTCCCGCTTCATATGACTTCATTTCAGTCGAACATGAAGGACATGAAGATTTCTGTCTGATTTTATTTATTTTTATGACTCATTTCTTTTTTTTTATTCTTCTGCAGCGAATACTTCCCAGATAATGTCTTCTTTTTGTTGTTTTATTGTTTATTCACGTTTGAACGCTGAGTCGATTGATCACATCGAAGTTCTCTCGTGCGATATATCAAATATGCCTGACCTTAATTAATTCATATCAACATGAAGTATGAGAATATATTAGACACACTCCAATTACTAGGCTGCACTACATTATATTATATTATACGGTATAAACACAGCACTGTGCACTTATGGTGCTCCAGCATGACCACAGCCATATAGCTGAAATAAATAAAAGAATACACAATACTATGCTACACTAGACTACACAAATCTACACAATACGAATTAACATTACGCTTGAAATATTGGCTTCAAATTTTGGCACAAGGCGAACAATTTCAGGAGAGGGGGACTGTCGATTGCATTGACCGCAGTGTTCAACTGGTACTTATATCGTCGACCCCGAGAGTATAAAAGGAAAAATCGATACCGGTGGAATTTGAACTCAGTAAAAACGGACAAAATGCCGCTAAGGAATTTGCCCGGTGTGCAGACGATTCTGCCAGCTCATCGCCTTTACTACGCTTTAAATTTAAAGAACTTTTTCAATTTGTAGTTACAAACGATCACCTATACATACATACATACATACATACATACATACATACAGATATACATGTTTATGTGCAATTTTTATTTTCATTACTTTCTAACTCCCCTTCGTATATTTGTACTGTGGCTGTGAGTGTGTGTATATGATATATGAATATTTTCGTATGTGTGAGTGTACTAGGTCTGATCAATAAGTGTCCGGACTGTTGCTATAGTAACGAAGCAAAAGCACGCAGAGCGAAGCCACTTGGCACAAATTTACCTTAAACTCTGCTGTGTATGTGCACTAAGTTTTAACGTTCTAGCTCACTTTTGCTATTTACAGCAGTGCTAAGAAGGAAGGTGTGAAGCGTGTGGTCGTCGCATTGACCATGACAGAAAGTGCAGTTTGTACCAAAAGCCACTATGAGAGTTTGTCTCATGGTATCTACAGCGGTATAGCTTGTTCTTATAGAACATCCACGTTTAAGTGGAGATAAATATTACCTCACGGTATTGATACTGCATCTGTCGCTAATATACGTCTTTATTAATACTTATACTAATATTCATTGTCATAAAATGTATTTCCCATATTATTATGAAACATGTGTAACACAGAATTAAAATGGCACCACATATTCCTATCGTTTAATACATACTTACTGTGCAGATACTATAATTCACTTCGAATCTCGACTTATATGTATCATTTTCTCCATTAAAGTAAAACATCAAGGTACATACATTTGTTTCGTGGAATAGGCAAATATATATATATATATATATATATATATATATATATATATATATATGTGTGCGTGTATGTATGTCATTGTCCAGTTTTATTTCAAGATTTCTTGCCAATAGAGAAAAAACAGGTCAATCTTAGCGTCAAGGCACCTTCATTGGAATTTCAACATCAACAACAGGGTATTTTTATATGTATGTATGTATGTATGTATGTATGTATTTATGTATGTATGTATGTATGTATTTATGTATGTATGTATGTATGTATGTATGTATGTATGTATGTATGTATGTATTTGATCTCTGTGACAATGCAATAAAGTGTTTTCTGATGACCCATTGCAGTTAGGCATCCAAATGCACTTGACATATCCAATAGTGAGTTCCAAATAAAGACTAATGTGAAACGTACGTAGGAACTAAATATTTAAACTGACATTTATCTTATGTTCTTGCTATATTTGCACAAATCTATGCGCGCGTGCGTTTGTGTTTGTCCCCAGCCACCGTTTCACGATCGGCGTTCACTTGTTTACGTCCCTGTAACTTCATGGTTCAGCAAAATAAACGGATAAAATAAGTACCAGGCTTAAGAAATAAGTACTGGGAGTCTATTTGTAGAAGTAAAACTTCTCACAACGGTGCCCCAGCAAGACTACAGTCCACTGACTGATATACAAGTCTAATTCCTTTAATAAAGTATGAAGTCTAAAATTTAGACTCTGTTGAGCCCTTTGTGTGAAGTTTACCCAGATGTTTGCTATTTTAGCGTACGGTAGAGCCACCGTGTCTCGATTACTTCTGCTTCGTTCCCTTTCCATTAGACGATAACCAGAGCATGATCTCGCCTACGTCTATAAAAACATAGACGTTCTCCCACTGACGAGTACCATGTAATGTATGTAATTTAAGCTTAGCTCCGGGTAATGTATACTTACTTTAATATGTATCTCATGGTTTCGTTTTCTTTCTCCCTATGCCATGCTTGCTTCATACATACACACATGTGCACAAGAGAGTGAGAGAGAGAAGAGGTGAGGGACATGCTGGAATTTACTATCGTGAAAAAACGTACTCAATACATGAGCATCGTTGTAATTTCGAGTAAGGAAAGTTTCGCTTTACTAGTATCAGTCAAATGTTGGAGTATAGCATGATTGTTACAAAACTTATATGTTGGCTACAATGATTAACTTCTACTTTTTAGCAACTCTACTCACATCTCTGGTATTATGTGTATTTACGTCGGTTTCTGTGAGTGTCGGTATATATACTTTACACACAAACATACATACGCATGCTCATACATACACACACATACATGCATACATACACGTGCATCGTTCGTACGTACATACATACATGCGTATACAAATTAAAATTCAGTGGCTATGTTAGGCACATTTAAAGTTGTCAGTAGATGTAATTTATTTTGGCGTTATTTGATATTTTCCCTTGACAGAATATAAGATGACAGACACCTCGTGGTTGCCAATCCTGACAATACCCTTTCTGTAGTCGTAACAAGTGGTTCCTGGTTCCAAATTCTCAGGGGACAGAGAGCAAGCGAGTGAGAGAGAGAGAGAGAGAGAGAGAGAGAGAGAGAGAGAGAGAGAAACAGAGAGAGAGTGAGAGAGACATGTGCTGGAAGTGAAAGACACAGGCTGAGAGAGAGGGAGAGAAACGCGGAGAGATAAATATGCAAAAAGTATTTTTAGAATTAGAGAAATGAATAGCAAAATATTCCTATTAACTTACAAAATATTCAAATGAAAATTTGACTGAAACTAAACAAGAAAAATAGAAACTCAGAAAAAAAAGCTTTTTATTTAATTAGCGAAAATTGATCTTTGTAGAGCATGTCATTCTGTAATTCCAAACAACATTCTACCAAAGTCAAACTAGATGAGTTATTACGTAATCATTTCTTCTACTCAGCATACCAACCAAAATGCCTCTCGACAAATTCCTGGGAGTATTTGAAGTTAGGAGAATGTTTATAAAAAGTTTCTGCCATTTTCTCTTTTTACTTTTTACGTTTTGCAACCGCATCTTCAGATGTTCGATCTAATAGCGTGTCACCGGAGGCTTGTGCGTTCTAGCAAGACCTTCGAGATGATTTGAGTGTTCGGTTTAGTACAAGAAAACTGCAGAAGCTCATCGGATGAACAAATACATACATACATACATACATATATACATACATACATACATACATACATACAAAGAAAATACCTACACTGAACTACTGAGGAATCAGTTACACTATCCAGATCACAAGTTCAGGTTTATACCTGTAATTATTGGGGCACTGAGATATGTAACACACTGCTAAAATAGCAGTCTTGAGAAATTAGGCTTCTAAAAACCAGAAGGGAAAAAGCCTGATTCGAAGACTACAGATCCAAGCCATCGCTGGACCTGTAAAACTCTGTAAAACTTTCCAGAAGTTTATCATTTAAGTATATTTGAACATGTCTAGATATGCAACTATATGCATGAGAATGCATACATAAAACAAAACATACAAATTTGCACGTATACATAAATACATACATACATACATGCATACATACATATGTACGTACATACAAATGTACGTAAGCACACACACATAATTGTGTCTGTATGTTGGTTTAAGTATGAAGTAGAGACATCATGAAGGGCAAAACCACACTCCTACGCGTATATGTATGTATACATACATAACGAGTGTATGTGGATAAATTATCCAAGTATAGTACAGGTACCGGCTAACTACTTTAAGAGATAAGAAATACAGTGTATAATTAACTGTTAAAAACAATTCTGAAAATGTATCAGTCTCCTATTCTTTAAGATATATACGAGGGGATGCTGAAAGATTCGTGACTTTAAGGGTATCGCGAAGGGCCTAGTTGGAGGCTCAACCTTCCAAGTTCTTTTGCAGGGTATAGAAAAATTGATGGACCGCTGCAATAAATGTGTCAATCTGAGAGAGGAATATGTTGAATAAAATCATAACTGATCCTCCTGTATTTCCTTTTATCGAAAGTCAGGTACTTTTCAGCACCCAACGTATATATGTGTGTGTGTGTGTGTGTGTGTGTGTGTATGTGTGTGTGTGTGTACACACATATATATATATACCTATATAAATAATGTATATATATGTATGCATATGTATAATGTATATATATATATGTCTATACATATGTATACATAAATATGTATATGTACATATGTATGTATATATATATATATATATATATATATATATATATATATATATATATATATATATATTGAGGAAAAAGATGTCCTCAGATTTTTAGAAAAAAAATTTTCCAAAAAGATTTTTTTCCAAAAATCTGACGTCTTTTTTTCTCAATATTCAATTTCTGTACATCACACCCAACACTCTATACATACATGCATACATACATACATACATACATATATATGTATGTGTGTATGTATAAAATGCACACAAAACAAAAGACGAAGACGGGTGAGGGAACAACAAGCAGGTGTATTAATCTGACGCCCGGGAAAGGGATGAGAGGAAAAAATGGAGAGAGAAAAACGGAGAGAGGATCAGTATAATGTGCAGTCCTTCAGACTCTACAAAAATGTCGACGTCCAGTTCTTTCGCTCTAAAACGTCAACTCCTGGAAAACTCTCTCAGGGTCGTGTCTTTCCTGGAAAGTGATGACATAAAACAATGGTCAATGGAACACGAACGGTATGATTCTTACCGTTCTTCAAGGATGGAGGTGCTAGCAGAGTAAAGGACACTGCTACTTGCTCCAGAAGGAATCAGTTTTAAACAAAAGAAAACAGACGCCAGGGTGACATGTGAGGGATATTTGGCTATTTGTCGCAAGGAGACTGATCATGTAGTGACTAGGTATACAAGTTTGCTGTAATTTATCACTAAAACACCACCATACACATCAGTAGAATGGCATTCAACGCGATTCATTCTTTCCAAAGTTATCTTCTACTTCGTCTTCCCCACCACTACATAACAACAACAACAATAATACATAAAAAACAATAAAGCTGCTCCCTGGTTACCTGACCCTTTCCCATGTTGCCTTTCCTTAAGGTTATATGTTATGTAGCCTAACCTTTACATTCCTCGGTTATCTACGTTTCGTGTCCAATGTCATCGTGTTGATAGGCACTAAAATTAGCAGATATATGTACACACACACACACACACACACACACACACAAACACAGACACATACACACAAACAACTATATGTACACACGAACGCATATGTATGTGTAGATATATCAATAAACATGTATATTTGTGTATATACTTACGCTAGTATCTCAAATATATCATATAGTGTGCTGTAAGACTTCAGTTAATTGAGGTTATCTCTGCAATTAGAAGACAAAATCTCCCACTTCTGGTGAGATGCGTCAAATCTAAGACAAATAAGGGAGATAACTGGTGAGAGCAACAGACAGGTTTTGATGTTCTTAAATCTCATCAACACAGCATATTCACCTCAGCGGGCAACACTAAAAAATTATCAAGTGTATGTGTATGTGGGTGTATAGAAATATTAAATATTAAATATTAAATATTAAAAAAATGGATGCCTGTATGTATGTATGTATGCATGCATATATGTATGTATGTATGTATGTATGTATGCATGTATATATGTATGTATGTATGTATGCATGTATATATGTGTGTATGCGTGTGTGTACGTGTGTGTGTATGTGTGTGTGTTTGTGTGTGCATGTGTGTGTATGTCTGTCTGTCTCTATAGGTGCAGGTGTGCCAGCGTGGTGAAAAGTTTGCTTCAGGAGCACAGGGTTCCGGGTTCACTCCCACCGCGTGGCACCTTGGGCGTCTTCTAACAGTCCTGGGCGCGAAATTTTTTCCCACAAGAGTTCCGGACCTTTTGCATACAGTCAATCAGAGCTCACCTTGACTTTGTTGTCAAGTTAACAAATACGCTTTATCAACTAGACTCAAGACGAAGAACAGTGTTGTAAGTCGGCCGATCGCCAAGTCATGCCTGATTTTAGATGGAGACAAGTAATTCCCTCTATACTTATTATCGTATTTTGTTAGTGCCCCATATGGTAAAGATATGGATGGGAAAAATGTGGGTAGAGGGTGATGTGCTAGCAACCCTCTCCACTTACTGCTTTACAGAGCAAACAGCAACACAAATAACTACACAGAGGCAGCCATGGTTGAAACAAGAACAAGAACAACAAGCATTATTAAAGGAGAAAAGAAGCATGGTCATTCCTTACCCAAGTGACTTTATCTTATCGCCCATCACTTGTTATGAACTCATAAATTAGTTTCATAGTTGAGCTCTGATTGGGTGCATGCAAATGATTTCATAACTGGGGTCCAGAATTCACGTGGGAGAAATAAATTTCGCGTCCCGGACAGACCAAAGTTGTCTTGGTGGATTTGATAGACGAAAACTGAAGGAAGCTCATCATGTGTGTGTGTGTGTGTGTGTGTGTGTCTGTGTGTGTATATATATATATATATATATATATATATATATACATACATATATATATGATATATATATATATATATCCTTTTAATTTTTTTATAATTGTATTAATTTCTATTTTTTATTTTCTATCTATTACTTACTTTTTATTTATTCTTTATTTCTTAATATTATTTTTTTCATCTATTTTTTTCTATTTTTTTCTATTTTATTTTAGTTTTATATCATCACACGCACACACACACACACACATGCATACACACTAGTACATACACGCACAACACACACACATACACATACGCACACACACTTGAACGCACATATGCCTCCCACACACACCACACACACACACATAAACATATATACGCACATACATATACACATACACACACGTACATATACGCACACACACATACAGACACGCGCATGCACACGCACGTACGCGCACATACACATGCGCACATACATATACACACATAAACACGCACACATGCATTCACACACGTACATACACGCACAACACACACACATACACGCACGCACACATAGTGAACGCATATATACCTCCCCTCACAAACAAACACATTCAGGCACACACATACAATCACGTACATACTCGCACTCACACATACACACATGCGTACACACACGCACATAAACGCGCACATATGAGTGTAAACACACACACGCACGCACGCACACACGCACACACACGCGCACACACGCACACATACACACACACACATATACACGCGTACACACATGCACGCATACATACAAATGAACGCACATATAACTCCTACACACACAACACACCCATACATGTACACTCATACGCACACGTACATACACACATATGCACACATGCCTCCACACACATACACGTACATATACGCACATCCACAGACGCACGCACACACATGTATACACACACACGCACACACATGAACGCATATATGCCTCTCACACACGCACTACACACGCACCCAACACACTCATACATACATGCACACACATACATTCAGAAATGCATACACACACACACATACACGCGCACGCGCACGCGCACACACGCACAGGAACGCACATATACCTCCGTACAC